>NW_020527570.1:0-152500 GCF_003368295.1 Carassius auratus | reverse complement strand
GATTTAGTTTCTCAGAAGTTCCAGACAACAAGTCAGAATTTTGATATAGTCACAATTAAATCCTTTTGTTTTTGTATGTAATATTTTTATATACATGTATATTTATTGTTTTTATCCTACAGCGGAAACAGGCTCCCGTAGTTTGCAGCAAACATTAACTCAACAGAAAAGCTTGTTCAATGACATTATAAGGGTTTGTAATGACATGAGTTTGAATAATTTAGAGCAGACTTTTCAGTTTTAGGTGAGCTATCTCTTTAAAAATGATATTTTGCAGCATGGCTATTATCTCTCACCTCTCATTGTCTCGCCGGCTGTCCGCTGCAGTCGTCAGGCTCCATTAGTTTGAGCACGTCTCATTAGAAACGCATTAGACAGGTGAGCATGACGACAGGTGAGGAGTTAATGACACGGGCACGGGGGAATTGGTTGAACTCTGTAGTTTACATGCAAAACGTCCTAATAAAACTTGAGCCTCTTTTATGGAACACTTTTATGTTTCTGAACCCAAAAAGATGCTTTTTCCACAAACAGCACTTAGTTTTTCAACAGGCCGCTCTTTGATGCACAGATGTCTCTCTCTGTCTGTCAGTCTGTCTCTTGTAATTGCAGATCAGAAAGACCATTACAGCAGCCAAGTGCTCGATGGAGGCCACTTACGAATGAAACCTCCACCCATCACATCCAATCACATGCATCAAAATGACAAATACAGTTATCGTACACTAAAAGACCAAAGTCTGTCCAATCAACTATAATACATTTTCATTTAATTGCAAATGCCATGCGATTAACAGTCTAAAAACTGTCTCTGCATTTAAGTTTGTTTCTTTAGTCGAGTCAAGTCACCTTTATTCATTTAGCACATTTAACAATACAGATTGTAACAAAGCAATTGAACAGCATTAAATTGGGTAAGAGTGGGTCAATAATGCAAAAAGGCAGTTCATCATTGAATTCAGTGATGTCATCTCTGTTCAGTTTAAATAGTATCTGGGCAATCAAGATGATAATATCGCTGTAGATGAAGTGACCCCAACTAAGCAAGCCAGAGGCGACGGCAGCAAGGAACCGAAACTCCATCGGTGACAGAATGGAGAAAAAAACCTTGGGAGAAACCAGGCTCAGTTGGGGGGCAGTTCTCCTCTGACCAGACGAAACCAGTAGTTCAATTCCAGGCTGCAGCAAAGTCAGATTGTGCAGAAGAATCATCTGTTTCATGTGGTCTTGTCCTGGTGCTCCTCTGAGACGAGGTCTTTACAGGGGATCTGTATCTGGGGGCTCTAGTTGTCCTGGTCTCCGCTGTCTTTCAGGGCAGTAGAGGTCCTTTCTAGGTGCTGATCCACCATCTGGTCTGGATACGTACTGGATCCGGCTGACTGCAGTGACCCTCTGATCTGGACACAGACTGGATCTGGTGACTACGGTGACCTCGGAACAAGAGAGAAACAGACAAATATTAGCGTAGATGCCATTCTTCTAATGATGTAGAAAGTACGGTGTTATGTGAAGTGTTCCGGTTCCGGTTTACCTAATTAATGCAGCCTAAAAATCCTTTAACGGATTTGGATATTAAAAGCATATTAGTATGTTATGTGTATGCCAGGTTAAAGAGATGGGTCTTTAATCTAGATTTAAACTGCAAGAGTGTGTCTGCCTCCCGAACAATGTTAGGTAGGTTATTCCAGAGTTTAGGCGCCAAACAGGAAAAGGATCTGCCGCCCGCAGTTGATTTTGATATTCTAGGTATTATCAAATTGCCTGAGTTTTGAGATCACAGCAGACGTGGAGGACTATAAACCATTCAGGGCTTTATAAGTAATAAGCAATATTTTAAAATCTATACGATGTTTGATAGGGAGCCAGTGCAGTGTGGACAGGACCGGGCTAATATGGTCATACTTCCTGGTTCTAGTAAGAACTCTTGCTGCTGCATTTTGGACTAGCTGTAGTTTGTTTACTAAATGTCCAGAAATCATAAATCTTTGGTAAGTATTTTATTTTATATTTTTAAATAGTGTCAGTGAATAGAATAAAATGTGACTAATTCTGTGGTGGTGTGGTAAGTCAATGAAGTGATTTTAATTGCAATGGAAAACTTCCAATAAATCCTCTGCAGTAAAAGGGTGCCGTCAGAATGAGATTCTGATAAAAAAAAAAAAAAAAAAAAAAAACATCACAATAATCCACAAGTAATCCACACCGCTGGAGAAACAAAAAGCTGCATGTTTGAAAGAAACAAATCCATTGTTAAACTGGTTTAACTTTTAACCATCTCTTCTGACCAAAATATGAGTCAAAAATAATGTTTGCTCCAGTTAAGTTTTTTCTGAATCCATAGAAAGATCTGCACAGATCAAGACAAAGCATTTCTAAACAAATACTGGATTTTGATGTAAGAGACAACAGGTGATGCATTTTTTTATCACTGGAGGAAGCATTGTTAGGGATTGTTGACTAATATTTTAGTTTGAAGCAACAGTTTGAAGTTAAAGGGGGGGTGAAATGCTCGTTTTCACTCAATATCCTGTTAATCTTGAGTACCTATAGAGTAGTACTGCATCCTTCATAAGAAAGATAGTCTGTACCGATTTTTTCCGGAAAAACACGAGCGCCTAGAGGCGTGACGTGTGGGCGGATATAGCATCCTCCCCCCCCCCCCCCCCCCCTTTAAAACCTTCTTAGTTATGGATTTGTTTCTTACACGCTTCACAAAATGTTAATTGACGGACTGGAGTGGTGTGGATTACTTTTGGATTATTGGGATGTTTTATTAGCTCTTTGGACTCTTATTCTGATATTTCTTTACAGTGGAAAAAGTTTTTTTATGAAGAATTTGAATTTATTTATTCAGCTAAATGATTGCATAGGTGCTGGTCCAGTACATGGTCACTTTATTTCGCTTCTCTTTTAAAAATATAAAATGGCGAGAGGACAACAAAATCAACAGAATCAAAACAACTACAAAAACAAAATTCAAATATGGCGGTCATAAGAGGGTCAGATTGGTTGGCTTAGCCTACAACTCTTAGGCTGAAAGTAACCATCTCATTTATTTCTACTGCAACTATGGAAACTTACAGCCTTCACATGTGCAACCCAATATACAACTGTCAAACAAATCAACCAATAGTGTTATCACTGCATCAGACTGGGGTACTGTCTCACCAAATAAGAACCCCCTTAAAGCAGCCAAAAACACAAGAAAACAAATAAATCAAATCAAAACAAACACTTTAATACAAAGAATGGTGTATTTTCTGCATTAAATGCTCTGTTTGGCCACTACCACTATCTAATAATTAACTTTGTTACACACCACTAGTTTGGCAAAGCCCGCCCACAGCATTATGATGCTTATTACTGGCATTATTGTAGCGAATGAACTGAACACACTCTGTAATGGTAGCACTTTAGTTTACAGTCCTGTTCTTTCATGTATGATGTACTTATTATAGTAATTACAATAACTAGGTAATGACTAAGCACTAACCCTGAACCCTACCCCTAAACCTAACCCTACTCCATGTAGTTACCTTATATCACTAGTCCTTTCTTAGGTGAGTACACTGTAAGTGAAATAAAGGGCCACCCCTGTTACCGTTAGTATTTGATCTGAGTCTGTGGTTTCTGTCTTTGAGGAGGTGACATTCCTCATCAATCATTTTCTCCAGAGGAGCTGTGAGATGTGACAGTCAGCGCTGTGCTGCTGTTTCTTCAGGTGATGAATAATCCCCCGCGTGTGTCTCGCAGCTTTTGTGAAGGTGAGACTGTTTTTCTCTCTCTAAAGACCAATGAAATCTGTTTGTTCGTACACACATCTGTTCCAGGTCGGCCAGAGCCTCCTCTTTCTTTAAAACAACAGATCACATTGTGTATTTTTCTGTCCCTGGGCTTGATTGAACAGATTTGTTTTATTGTTTTATTGTTTTATGAAAGGTCACATTGAAACTGTATTAGAAACTTTTTGCCATTTTTTTATTTATTTTGGCTATTCTTCAAATGCCCATTAGACTGAATTTGCTTAGTAAGTTTATCTATATCAAAAACTGTGATACAATTTGCATACACTGGGCACGAATGTAATGGAGTTGTCCAGATTAGTTCATTTGGTTCACCTGTGTCTCGTTAATTAAGTCTTTATTCCCTCACTCACCTGTGTATAAAGTCGCCCCTTTCAGTTCCTACTCTGGCTGGTTACTGATGTTATGCTTGATGACGTTTGTGTTTGGTGTTGCTCTCTGCTCCTGGATTCTTCATTAAATTGATTAAACAGTCTTCTTGTGGATTACTCTCTGTTGTCGTGCACTCATACTGCAGCTGTACGTTACAACATGCAAATAAAACTACTTTAGCAAGTCAATAAAGCTTTTCAGTTAGTTATTGTTAGCTGTAACATAACATGTTTTATGTAAACATTTTAAAATGGCTGATGAATCATCATCATCATCATCAGTGATGCTCATTACTGGAGTAAATTACATCAGAGACTCAAATTAAGGATATACAGAACGTCTACTAAAGCATTTATCTGCTGTGAAACAACTTTTTGAAACTGTCAGGACAGGATCAGCAAAAAATGGCTGGTCACTGCTCTTGGTGTGTGTGTGTGTGTGTGTGTGTTCACTTTGGATGGGATAATTGCAGAGCACAAATTCCGGGTATGGGTCATCATACACATGTCATGTCACTTTCACTTTATAAACCGGTTCATGGGCTTTTCCCAAAATACAGTGTTTGTGTGCGTATACCTTCTGTCTGCTCTGTAGAGTATAATTCTTCCACAGTAACAATTGGAGTTGTGTCAGGAGACTTATCAGCAGGTGCCACGTTGCTATTGGAATATAAACACTTTTACCTCTGTAGAGAAAGGGAAAAGGGAAATGTATTATCGACAGACAGCTATTAAATAAACCCAAAAACATGCACAGGAACCAGTGTGTTAAAACTAGTACTGCACCATTATTATTATTTTTATTTTTTTTTGCATGTTACATGTTATTTTATTTTTTTTTTATTGCAGGTGAAATTGTATCTGTTGCATGTCCAATCTTATTGTAGTTTGTGAGGCAGAATAATGTCTAACAATCACCAACAGTCTTCCTGATGGAGAAACCAAAATCAAATCACACTGTTTGAGTGGGTGTGTGATCAATAAGTGGAGTTTCTCATTACACTCTAGTATCAGATTCACATCAACACAGTTGTTGAATCCAGACACGTCCGGTAGCAGCTATCAGACAGACCACATGGTCCGATTTCCATTAACAGCCACAAATAAATGAAGTACAATGCTACTTTTTTTTTTTTCAGTGAGACTTGATAAAGACATCCATAAATTTAGTGGCTTTCAATCCATGTTTGTACAGCTGTAAGCTTTTATTTAGATAGTTTTCTCTTAAATGTTGACTAAATAAAACTAGCGGATAAAATACACATTTAAAATATGCAGTCTTTATCTTCTAAGAAACATAACATGTTAATATCATTAACTACAATTATATGCAATTTCAATCTAAACAGAGTGGATTAAAATGAATGAATGTGACATGACTCTAAAGGAACTTTTTACAGTCTAAAGACTAAAACTGTGACGAAAACAAAAACGTTACTTAATTCCCAGAGGACTACAGTAACCTGTGTGTGCTGGTTTTGACATCCTCTCTTGAATCTGTACAGACGCACTGTTCTTTAGGAAACCCCCCGGGGTTTGTGTTCATGCACTAACTCGCACGCTTCCCAAACAACAATCAGCTACACCTTCACACTCCACTGTCTCCACATCTTCACACCACACAGAGTCGCATTGCTCAGTCACCCTAACTAGCCTTCACAGCTTCACACTGGAAACAGACGTTAAAGTGACAGAGAAGTGGTTATTTGCTTACTATCTCTCTGAAGAGCTCTTTATGGAAGAGGTGTGTGTGTGTGAGAGAGAGAGAGAGAGAGAGAGAGAGAGAGAGAGAGTCTGTGTAACAGGAGAGTGCAGTGTCTCGAGCAAGGCATAAGAGTAAACCTGACTCTGAGGGAGTTTGAATTAGGACTAGTGGGAAAGGTGGGTGTCAGGGTCACCTATGCTTCTCTGTAGATGAGCTCACAGTCGTCCTCAAACACACACTCTTCCAGGAACACACTCTTCTCGATAAGAGAAGAGTTCATAACTCTAGTTAGGAGGAACGCTCATGTTCTTGGTTACATAAAATGGCACATTATCAACTGCACATTACATACTCATCCATTCCTGAACTTTGGTTAAGTTTTGCTTATATGATCTCACTGGTCTGGTCTTAACAGTCTGATCTCACTGACTTGGTCTTTTTGTATGATCCAAACACTGCAGTCTTACTTATCCGATCTCACTGATCTGATCCCACTGAAGTGGTCTTAATGCTCTGATCTTATCACTGTGGTCTAACTGATCTGATCTCAATGACCTGATTTGAAAGATCTGATCCCACCGCCGTGGTCTTGTTTGTCAGATCTCATTCCACTGCAGTGGACGTACTGGTCTGATTATTAATTTACTTGTTTTCTAATCTCATTCCTGATATCACAGCGGCGTTTTATTAATCTAATCTTAGAGCTGTGGTCAAAATGGTTTGTTCTTTCTACTCTGGTCTTAATGGTCTTATCTCACTGAGCTGATCACAGTGGTCAGATCTCACTGCTGTTGTCTTGTTGGTTTCAACTCACTTCTGTGCTTTCATTAATCAGGTTTTACAGATGTTATCATAATGTTTTATACTTCTGTCTTAGTTTGATCTCACCACTGTAATATCACGTCTTTCATCAGTCGTTTCTGTGGTGTTAAAGGTCTGATCTTACTGTTGTGCTCGGATTCTACTGGTCTGATCTCTCTGTGATGGTCTTGGTGGTTTATTCTCGCTATTTCAGTCTTGTTTTACTGGTCTGATGTTCTTACTGATCTGATATCTGTGATATTAATGTTTGGTCTTAACAGCCAGATGTTAGTGGTCTGATCTAACTGAACTGGTGTCATTGGTCTGTTCTCTCTGTTGTGGTCTTATTTGTCTGCTCTCACAGCTTTGATTATAATAGTTGGATCTATTTACTCTGGTCTGACTGGACTTACCAAACTACTGTACTCTCATCACATTTCAAAGTCTGGTCAATTTGTATTTGATGCATTGAAGGTTTAACAAAACTGTAAAGACCTCTGACACCACTGGTGTCTGCGATCTACTTATGAAGCTTTTCCACTGCATGGTACTGCTCGGTATGGTTCACTTTTGGGAGGTTTTCCATCATCTATCATAGTGTTTTCTTGTTTGAATGACACAATGTTAAATGACACAGAGGTTGTTTATTGTAAGCAGGTTAGTAGAAGTTATGTGAGATCTGTCTGCCCTTAAGGGATACATCTAAGTTAATTAGCTATTTGTCTTTTCCAAAGTGACTCTGAGTACAATTATTATGGGGACAGTCCCACTGGACCAACCTGAGGTTAAGTGCCTGGATCAAGGACAGAATGGCAGCAGGGAAACTTGGTTACTCTTCAGGTCATGAAACGTCCCTTCCAGGATTTAAACCCACAACCTTTTGGGTTACTAGCCCAGATCTTTAACCATCAGACAGATAACTTACTCTCCCTCTTCAAAGGTCATACTCCTCCTGGTATGGCACATATTCACTTGTCAGAACAATTACTCCTCTTCTTGTGACACGCTGTCCTTTGGCGAAGGACATTTCCATTTCTAGAGTGCGTCTCCTGTTAAGGGAATATGAGTGCATTTTTCTTTTCAGAGGACGTATCATTTTCTCAACGGGAAAGAAAAAAAATCTTTAGGGGACACTTTGTGCTTTTAAGTTGCTCAGACGGGAAATAGTTTCATGTTTAATTTCACACTACCAAGTCCACAAATGTGTTCGCTGAGACACCAGGCTGCCCGGAAGAACAAGAGCACAATATCTCTCCAGCTTCAGTTTTTTAAACGATATTCTATATGAACATCTTTGGCGGGAGGGGGCAGCTTTTGCGAACACAAGCTATATTTTGTCTTTCTAGAATATGGATTGCCTACTAAAGTGATGGCACCCATTTCCTGTTTGTGACCCAGAAGCAGGTTACAGTCTTTCTCTCTAGCCCTGGCTCTGTCTTTCTCTAGTAATTGTCTCTAGTTACAGTAAATATTTCATCAGGCATCAGCCAGAACATCGTGCAGGAAAAATGACCAACACAGGAACCTTGTATGAAATATGCAGGGAGTAATTTCCTATTTATGAATCACTGTCTGTCATTGCTTTTTCCATTCTGTCTCAACCGCAGAATTTATTTCTGTGGGAAATGGGGGTTTGCACACACACACACACACACACTTATCTCTAATTTTAGGAGCCAATTACCCAAGGACGCACAAGTGGAAGGTGTGTGAACGTGTATAGTAAAAAGGTCAGAAAGCAAATTGAAGGCTGTTATGGGATCGGCAGCATTTGCATACGCTGAAAAGCCAGCAATATATTTTTCAGAGATTAAAATGTGAATGGGATATTAAAATATCTCTCCAGGAAGGTTCTCTGCAAATGTATATGTCAAAGACATTAAACAGCATTGACCAAGCAACTTGTGTGATGATTTTGCTGGTCAAATGATGTGTATTGTAAATATAACATAAGTATGCTATTTGTACAGAAATTATAAAATTATATATATATATATATATGTGAAAAATAAATATAAAACTATTTAATATTTTAATACACTTTTTCAACCCATGTTCAGATTGTTTATCAAAGCATACTGTTGTTTGAATGATATTCTCTAATCACCCATCTGGTAAAGAATATATAGCAAATTTCTTAATATTTTAATACAGAATTGATGTTTTAAGTCGCATTAATTAAGTTTAGCTTCAGAAGAGAATGTGTAGCATAGATCAAGGTTTAATACTGTAAATGCCATTCAGTTTTGACACACACACACACACACACACACACACAATGCATGTTAATGGCGTCTCTTTTAACAGAAGTGCTGTTTGTTGTCCTGTATTTGGATACTTCACACACAAATGAAAATACATGAGACCTAAGGCAGAATGTTCAGGCTTCTGTCCTGCATGCAACCAAAGCAGATAGTAATGAATACTGTCAAGCTCCAAAAAGCTGCATTAAAGTGCACAAATATCGCAAGTCTTCACAAAGCATACAGGGGCTTTTTTGGGGAGAAATGTTTCTAAAGGCTCCATTTATTGAAAACAAGCCTGAAAAGCGAGACATTGCGTCTGACATCTAATTTGGTTTCACAAAAGAAAGAACATAATACCAAAACGACATGAAGTGAGAGAATATTCCTGCTGAACTCTATCGTCAAGCCACATTTAAATCTGTGAAGGTCGTCACATTTATATTATTCTTTGAAGCCCTGCTTTCAGTAAGACCATCTCTTGTTTTGAAATGAATACTCTTCATATTTTTGCATAATCTCACAATGTACTGCCGAATGTATTGCCTAATGTATTATTTCATTGGTCCCACATATAATACATTTTCACAAGTACATACATTTCATGAAGTCTGGAAAAAAAGGGAAATTAATAAAATATCTGCATGCATTACAATCTAAATAAAATTGCAGAAATGTTATATATATATATATATATATATATATATATATATATATATATATATATATATATATATATATATATATATATATATATATATATATTTCTAGCGGTCTGAAATATGTTTTAATAATTTAAATGAATATATTTTATTGTTACTATTACATTTGTTGGCCATGCATGCTATTACAGGACATTTCAAGCTATTTTGACACATTGTTTCCAACACTTTTACTCTAATATGCCTCATCCGCTTAACTTAATTTGTTTTCTGCATATTAATGCATGCAAACCCTGTTGAGGAATCAAACACAGGGCAGAATAAATGAAGATGGACGGGGATCATGAAAAAACTCAGCGAATCGGTTTAATTAACAGTAGGAGGAGAAACTCTCCCTCTTCACTTCAAAGCTTGAACATGACTTAATTACTTCCTGTTGCGACATTAGCAACATTAGTAACACAGATCCCCTGAGATTAGCTAATTAACATTAGATTTGGGGACTGAATAATTGATGACAAAGTAGAACTGACTTTTTTTTTTTTTTTTTTTTTTTTTTTTTGCATTTTAAAGGAAACTTGTGAATGGTTTTTAAAGACAGACCCAGAGGAGTTTGAATGTCATTATATTTAAATGGTATTTCTATCCACATTGTTCAGTTCGACAACTGCTTAATTTCACAATTAATTCATTGCATGAAAATGTATATAATTATAAAAACCATATATATATATATATATATATATATATATATATATATATATAGATAGATAGATAGATAGATAGATAGATAGATAGATAGATAGATAGATAGATAGATAGATAGATATAGATACACACACACACACACACACACACACACACACACATTACTACAAAAATGATTATTTTAATTAGTATATTTGTCTTTACCGCCCCAAAGGAAGATGCTATAGGCCACATTTGAGAGAACATTTCCAAGCCCTGAAATGCAAATTAAACAAATCAATAAACACTGAAAGTGTCAGAGGAGTACGTTGTGAAAACAGCGTCTTGCATCACTTTCCCCAGACTCCACACAGCTCTAGTGTGAACACATATTTAATTGAGTGTTGATTTGTTTCATCGTGTACATTAAGGGACATTTATGTACACAATCTTGAGAGGTAAGCATGTAGTTTTGAATCCATTTTGGTTGTTGTTGTTGAGTTTAGGCGATGCACATCACACATACTTCATATCACAACAGACAATATAGTTTAACAGCATTCATAACCTGTGCCCTACATTATGAAAATCAGCTCCTGTTATGAAGTCATTATAGTTACTGAACACAAAGGTGATAAACCTGGAAAACAAAGCTGTGTCATAAATGCTGAAGATGTGTTATGTTCAGGGACAGAGGTGAAGGGCATCATGGGAGGAAAGATGATCCTAATGTGTAATGTCATGTTGCAGTGTGACACCAAGTATCATAACAGCTAATTGTTCTTCTAGGTCTATTTGGAATTAGTTTTTAATACATTTTTAAACAGCACTATATTTTCTATGTGGTTTGTGGTGCTTTACAAATACTATTATTACCTTATTATGTGATCCAAATCCATATTATACTGCAGTTAGAAGTTTCTATCTGTCATCTTCATCATCTTTATAGATTTTGTTAACTTTTATTTTAGGAAAAGGAAAGTTAAGAGTAATTTATTTATTTTTTTCAACCTCATAACTCTTGCCAAAAAGAAATTGAACACTTGAAAAGTTTAGTATGTGAGTATGCATAAATTTCACTGACACTAGTAATTATATCAATACTGCATATTATAAGATGCCAAGTTGCTGCAGTTATTTATTGGACAGGAAAGTCACTATATTAAAGACTAAATGATATATCAAAACGTCGTCTGTGGGCTTGCTTTGAAGTTACAGAGAAGTTACTAAGTGCATTTCCCAGAGTGACAGCCGTCTCTTTGATGTTATAAGTCTGTCATGAAGTCTTAGTTTGAGTGGCTGAATATCACACTGCTGCAGATCTCACACTACGTCTGAAGGTCATTTTAAGGCAAACTACTGATGCAAAAGCTGTTACAAAGAATAGAGAGCAAAATGATGCATCTTTAATCAAAAATACCTCATTCTGGTCATTGTAAGGGAGCTTCAGTGGGATTTTTTTGTTGAAAAGGCAACGCCATAATGCACTGTGATGAGTTCACTGAAAGAAATTAATGCGACGGCAGATAGAGTTGAGGAAATGATCATTGTAACACTGGTTTGTGAATGAATCCGATTAAAAAAAATCGATTGACAGTCCTAGTAAAACACAAAGCAGGTCTCTGCGTGATCCTGTGTGATCTTCATGTTAGAGTCATTTCTATGTAAATCTGCATCACTGATGTCACCTCTCCCAGGACAACTGCAATTTCAGACGCTTGCACGATGCAGATGGGCGCACACAGATCTGAAAAGATTCATATCTCCAACAGTTTCTGTGCGAAAATCACATGTATCTCACATATCTGTTTAGAACTGTTTTGGCTTGTAGACAGTGCTTGATCTGTGCAGATTTCTCTCCTGATTCAGCCCAGACCACCTTTCACTGGAGGAAGCAGAAGATACAGGACAGCGGAGCACATGGCAAGCAAACTTCAGCACAAGCCATGTGCTCCAACAAGACACACAAGACAGACAAAAACCGAACATGGATGTCAGGATCCCAACATGAAAACCACAACCGAAGCAGACTGATGTGTCAGGATCCAGACGTGCTCAAAACACAGACAGGAGAGAGACACAGCTCAGAGACTCACTGAATCTTCACGTTCACATATAGACCGTATGAACACAGGTGTTAGGATCCTGTCACCAAACTATAAACATGAGCAAACGCAGAGACAGCTTCCTGACATCTGTGTGCTCAGACAGGAACAGCAGACAGAAACACGGACGAAAGCTACAGAGCAGAGACTGAGTTCTGTGACACTCTCTTTCAGCTCAAATATTAGAGTGATTTCAAGCATTTTCAACTTAATATTTCATGTTGGTGTATTTATTTAGCATATACACTTTTAATTGTGGTGAATGTGTTCTTGTGTACTTCAAATCTTCAAAGTATATATATATATATATATATATATATATATATATATATATATATAAAACTGTACTGGTAGATAATATAATATTCATGAAATAAAAGGCCACTTAAGTGTCTTAAAGAGAAAAACCTTCATGGCTGCTTAAGAATACTTTTAAAATGTGTAAATAACGTCATAACGTTATTTTAAAGTACATTTTAAATCATTGTTTTAATAATATTTTGTCATGTTTTATAGAAGTACAGTACACTCGATTTGATGTGTTGACAATATTTGAACTCTACCGCTTTATTTTAAATCGACTAAATTGCAACTTCAGTATTATAAATATATCTATACACAAGACATGCAAGTTTTAGTAGAAATAAAGTATGTTTTAATTTATCATAAACACTTGTAAGTACATTCAGCAGTCCTGTAACCATATTTCAAAAACAATAGTAATAGTAACCCTAACCCTAACCCTAACCCTAACCTAACCCTAACCCTACATATAAATAAGCATTTAACTTTAAAGTTCAGCTAATCACATTTAATATACATTTTAATATATTTATTTAATTGCAAAAATGTCTGAAAAACATTACAATTGTTTCACTTTTAAAGTATGTTAATTCCTTTTAAACGTACATATAATTTTCACAAGCATATTTATGGTTATTTGTGTGTTTATCTTGGATTGGTATTTCAGATGTTGTCTCTGAGATGATTGGGTGTTTCAGTGCTAATGAGATCCTGTAAGTCACCTGACTCCTCTCAGTAGAAACACGATGCACTGGGTTTCTGCACATCTCCAGCGAGGCACTCGGGCAGTGAAACTGTGTGATTAGAGTCCATCTCAAGCATGAATCTGTGATGAAATGCAATAAGAAAGATTAAAGTTGCTCTGTTCTGAGTGAGAAAAGGTGATGCCCGGATGAGCGAGTCTGAGCGAGCTGCCAGTTCTCCGTCATCAGAAGTCAAAACGGCCCGTAATTGCTTCGATGTTTGTGTAGAGCGGTCGAGTGGCACTCCACTTTTACATCTTTCTCTCTTTCATCTGAGGAGCAGATGGCAGAAGATTTAGGCGCTTTGAAAATGGAAGATTGCAAGCCAGCGTGAGGCTGCACTTGGGGAAGCGATTTGGACTTTAAAGTTTGTGGGAGTCTGAAGTGACTGGCGTCCTGTTTGTGCTAATTTGCTCTTTAGTGGAGGAGAACATTCAGAGAGCAGCCCCTCCACCACGGCCTGAACACGGCAGAAAGGAACGAGATCTTCCATGAGATGTTTCCATCACCGTGTGTCTGAAATAACAGAAGACTAGAGAGAGCGTCCTGGACTGGGTCTTGAGTTTGGAGGACACTTGAGTGAACCTGTAGATGCTCACACCACCTTAACATCTGAATCATCAGTGTGTTCACATATTCTCCCAGTGAGAACTTCACATTAGGGCTGGGTGATGAGGCCAACGTGTACTTTTAATGAGGAGAGAAATACTTTCCAAGTGTTTGTTAGACCTTGTGAATGAATGTAAACAGAACTTTTTTTTTTCATGAATAAACTCCACAGCATAAGATTTTAATTGCCATGAAAAAATACATTTTCCCTTTTTATATGGATTCTGTGTTTTATAATTCAGTACAAATGTTTTATAAAAGTTGTGTCTAATGAAATTAATGCATACAACTTTCACAGTTTGATCAATCTTTTAAAATGTAATCACATGAAATGAATTTACAACAAAACATTGTATTTTTATTGTCAAGCAAGATGATGCACTACAGAACTGTATAAATGAATTACTAATGTATTGGTTGCATGATATTCCTTTAATATATATAAAATAAAATAAAATACTTTGAGAATTGTTTTTAAGTACACATTGGTAGTTTTTGGTCATAATTTCTTTAAGTTAAACCAGACTTTTATTTTGACAGGTTGTTTGTCTTTCAGTTAGTTTCAGTGTGTATTTGATGGTAGATTTTCTCGAATGAAATGATGTAAAGCTGCTGAAGTGACTCTCCGAGCAGCTCTGGAGATGAAGTGTGTGCGTTCATGTCCTCATATATTGAGATGCACACACTGAAAACACAGCGAGCGACGAGCATCTCATGAGTTTGAGTTTGTGTATCAGATGAAACCATGCCTTTCATTCACACAGAGACACACGGAGTATATGTACAGCATATGAACACGTGTAAACAATCAAAATATAACTCACTAAAGTGTGTAAAGAGTTAATAATCTAGTCCTTATTAAGTCAATATAAACAGCATATCAAAAATGTATGATTTTGAAATGCACAAGCTAATTTACATTTACAAAATGATTTACAAATGAAAAACATGATTGATAAGACCCAGGTGTGTTCAAATGTTTGAATATTTTTACATCCACAATTGATTAATGGATCTGCATTTGCAATTCATCATGTATTTGTTTGTCTCTGTGTTTTTTATTTTACTTTTTACCCCTGACTTTGGTCTCAGGTTTATATTTCCATGCAAAAATACAGATATGATACACATGTATATGGCCAGTATATATGCCCATTTACTGTATGGATGTGTTTTCACACACTAAAGCTTTAAAGTTCAAAGATTTAAATGTTTTCGAACATTTAAAGTATCTTCTGCTCATCATTTTAACAAAATTACAGTAAAATTATGAAATACTATTGCAATTTAAAATAACAGTTTTCTATGTGATAGATTTATACATGTAATTTATGTCTTTCATGCAAAGTATCAGTTTAATCTATATTTGACGTTTGTATCATTAAAATCTCTTAGATCTCAGGGTTATGAAACTAGTTGAATATGCATAAAGTAATGGGTTAATAAATAATGCCTAGATTATAATCAATCACTTCAGCATTGTTATTGTGTCACACCCTCAGATGATACACTGTACATTTTGATTATTAAAAGTACACAGACCATGGCTTTAATAATACTTTAATAATACTGAATAAAACGACCAGAAAGAAAAAACAGAGCAGATACAAATAACATCACACAGCAATCTGATGAAATTATATCTCATACACACTGATCAGATCATTCACAAACAATACACTGCACAATAATGCAGTTTAATCAAGACTAAATCATTTCCCCAGAAAATGTTTTCTATTAAAAAAGTTATAGCTCAGCAGTTTTTAATCAAATATTGCTCAACTCTATAGCTGTTACTGAAATTGCATACAGTTAGGTCTCTGTCTTACGCAGAAGTCAGTGTGGACTCAGAAATCAGGCTGCAAGCTTATAACAAACATTACCTCACACAGATTAAAATGATACAGTTCATGCGCCTCAGTAAAATTGTTCTTCTAATGATCCTGAATGTGAAAGTACAACAAAAATCCTCCTATAAATTGAATATAACATTTGTATTAAAAAAATAAATAAATTACATATTATAATATAAAACATTTTTATTATATATTATAATAATATACAATTATTATTATTATTATTATTATTATTACTCTGAAATAATGTGGACAAACCCAGCTATTGTTTTGTATATATACATATTTCATATTTGTATGTGTCATATTTCACCCAGTTCTGGGTGGTATTTAAACCAGCATTTTTAAGAGTGTATTATTATTATTATTATTATTATTATACATTAAATTAAAGCGGTAAATAAACTACTTTGAATTAATTGCATTTCTGGTATATGGACATCTAACGGTTTGTATGCATGCTCTTCATTTGGCTTAAACATAAATATATTTTCACATCAGGTTCTGCCTTCCTGATTTATTTCTCATTTACGACACCTACTTTTGGACCCATATAATTTCACAAGTAGTAACCGTTACTGTTGCTTTTTTATTTTATTTTTTTATTTATTTTTTTTATTTTTTGCTAGAAACTTTAGTGTAAATTTGTCTTAAACAAACAAATTCAACCTTTTCACTGATAAACAGATCTGGGTAAATAACTGATCACATGTAATCTGGATTATGTAATTGTCACAGTTTTCTTCTGGTGTGTCCAGCAGCATGGCCACCAGAGGACACTGTGTGTGTGTGTGTGTGTGTGTGTGTGTGTGTGTGTGTGTGTGTGTGTGTGTGTGTGTGTGTGTGTGTGTGTGTGTGTGTGTGTGTGTTTGGTGCCGGGTGCTCACTCCTGTCTATTGTCTGACTCACTCCACCCATCTTTTTACCTCATTAGGGTAGTCCGGACTGCTGAGCGAATCATCGGTTCAACCCTCCCATCTATTCAAGAACTGTACTTATCCAGAGTGAGAAAAAGGGCTGTCAAAATCACTCTGGACCCCTCACATCCAGCACACTCCCTCTTTGAACTGTTGCTATCTGGTCGACGCTACAGAGCACTGAGCACTAGAACGACCAGACACAGGAACAGTTTCTTCCCTCAGGCAATCCATCTTATGAACAGCTGATAATAACTGCGAACACACTACACTTTATATTTATATACACATACACTTTATTTATCTAACACACATACTTAGTATACACTTAAATTTTGCACATAATATATATGTACATACATAACTGCATTTTGTAATATACCTGCCTACAATTGTCATTTGTATATTGTCATTCACTATCTACTTATTTGTATTTTTTATTCTTTTATTATGTGTTTTATGTTCTGTCGCTGTCATTCTGTTGTACTGCGGAGCTTCTGTCACGAAAACAAATTCCTCGTATGTGTAAACATACCTGGCAATAAAGCTCATTCTGATTCTGATTCTGATTATTGTTCCAGTGGGTCCACCTGTCTCCGTTATAATTCTCCTTTGCTCCCTAATTAGTCTCGCGGTCTCTGAAGTGCTGTGCTGGTTCGTTGTTTGTGCATACCTGTGTCATATGTGGTCAGATATGTCTGTGTGCTCCTCGTTTGGGCCTGCTCTGCGTGTTCATGTCTGACCTTCCTTTGCGTTGGTCATCTTTAGCCTGTTCTGGCCTTCCTGCCTGTTTTTCCTCCTTGTGGTAGTTTTTTGTTTGTTTGTTTGTTTGTTTTTTGTTAGGGCATCTTGCTATTTCTGTCTTCTGACTCTCACCCCTCTGCTTGTGAAAGATCTGAAAGATATAGCAATCTTCTTTCTCTTCACCAGAAGAACACCACCATCAAGGAGTTTGCACTTAAGGTTCTGACGGCAGCGGAGGGGCTTGATCTAAACAACGCTGCACTAAAGATCCTATTTAGCAACTGCGTTAACAAGCCTGTCTGTGTCTGGGAGATGGAAATGCTTGGGGTTGTAACATTCTGGTAGTTTGTATGTTTCATGTACCATCATGAAGGAGGTGGTAGTCTACCTGCCCTTGGCCCTCCCTCCTTTCTTCTCACAGACTGCCAAGTCCCCAGTCCTCTGATGATCCCTTCAGAGACAGGGAGGAGGAGTGAGTCGCCCTTATCTGCCACGCTCCCAGAGGTACAGTAGCCAAACCCATTGCAGCCTCCCCTACATCATTAAGACAGAGGTAACATCAGGTAAGCAGAGGAGAAGAAGGATTTCATCCGCTGTACATGCTCCAGTGGCCCAAAGCCCAATGGTCCAGGAGGACCTGACTCTGGTGGTACCAGAGGTCCCTAAGGTACCTTCTCCAGAACAATCCGCCACAGAACAGTCGCTCTCATTTTCGCTGCCAAGAGGGCCATCACTGAGTGGCCAGATCTATTTTTCATGGCCATGGAGGCTGCCACAGAGCCGTCTGCTCTTAATGTCATGAAGGAAGGGTCTCTTTTGACTCTGCCCAGACTCCTTGCCCTGCCAGCTCCAACCATGATCCTTGTTTGCTCCAATCCGGGAGCCTTCAGAGCCATCTCATGAACCTGCTCAAATCCAGGATCCCTCAGAGTCCACTCCTAAACCGGCTCCAGTCCGTGAACCTTCAGAGTTTACTCATGAGTTTCTCTCTGAATGTTAACCTGTGCTGTGACTGCCAGGGAGACTGCTGCTGAACTGTCTGCCTGTCCTGTTATGGTATTGTAGGCTGCTACCAAACTCTCTGTGCTCTTCATTGCAGTCCTGCCTGGTCTCCAGTGGGGTCATCTGCCGTCCCTGTTCTGGCCTGTTTTATTTTCCCCCTCTGGGTAGTTTTTGGTAGTTTTGATTATTTTTACTGTTAATAAAGAGCCCTTTTCCTTCATCTTTGTGTCATTGCCTCATCTCTCCACCACGATCGTGACAGAAATCAGAATCCTATTACATCCATATCACTTTTAAAATACTTGTAATCGGTTTTTGTTGACATGATTAAATTTTATGCACACTGTAGCAATAAATTATTCAGAATCTATTAATATTGCCTAATTCTTTTCAATCTTTTAAATTTCCATTTTCTATTGTAGCTTGCTGCGTATACAGTCAGAAAGTCTACCGGTTTTGAGGACAATCACACAAAGACCAGTCATTAGTCGGGAGGCTATAATTACACAGAAAACTGAGAGACCACTCAGCATTTGAGCTCTGGGTTTATGAACATTTGCATCAGTTAATGGTCACTTTACATTCATAAAAACAAATAAAATATTCCACATTTTTCAGTAAGAGTTTTATTTTGAGCGTTGTTATTTTAAATGGATTTATTTTCATTTGACATTTTTATGATTTAATTAATTATTAGATTTTCATTAAACTTACAAACACCTAGCAATTTCTTTAAACCCCTGTTTGGGAAACATGACATAATGTAATTATGTTTAATGCACGTCATAACATTATGGAGAATATATAGTATTTGATTTATCTTGGTATTTTTATATCAGTATGGTACAATATTATACTACTTAAATATGATAAATGAGTTCTGTCAAAAGTAATCAAAAAGTAGTCCAAATATCTCAAATGTCTAATACATTATATGAGACATTTTAGATATTTGGACTACTTTTTGATTACTTTTGACCGAACTCATTTATCATATTTAATACATAATACAATGTATTACGTTACTAACTATACTTTTTGTCATGTAATTTGGAATTAGTAACAGAACACATTTTGTAAGTGGTCTACCAGCTCTGCAGATAAATGGCATGATATGTTTCATATTTTTCAGATTTCTTCCAGTTCAGTGTGAAAGTCTGCTGTGTTTAATTCATCATGAGTGGCTGATGCTCTAAAGCTTGACTCTGTTTCACTGAATAGCAGGAAGGCCGTTCGGTGGCAGAAAGATGCAGTGTCAGGAAAGAGATCAAAGCGGTTTTCAAACCTCCTCGTCATCCTCACCACACACTCGGCTCGGTTCACCTGCCTCACTGGGCAGCAAACACACATCCAGACATGTGTCATGCACCTGCTCAAGAGCACACGTGTGATTCACACACACACACACACAGACTGACACAGGCGTGAGGTGGAGCGCAGTAATTGAAGCCCAGCGGAGACTCCATCAGTCATCCGGAGCGGCCAGTAATGAGCGTCTGAGGGTCTTCAGGTGTGTCTGTGATGAGCTCTGACCCTCTCTACACCCATTAAGAACACGAGCCCATCTCCAGCAGAATCACGACGGACCGAGGGTCACAGATCCTCTGACTCCACAGCTCCTCTGTCTTACTGAAGGATTTATAAATAAATACTCTTTCAGATCATGTCATTGCACTAACTAAATGAACAGGTGTACATTTTTTATACACACTTCAGTCTTATTGTTTTTGGTGACATGTTCGGTTGCTACACACACACACACACACACACAAAAAAGACAAAATTATATAAAAATTTTATTTGCCGAAAAAGAACAATAGCATAGCATAAATAAAACTATATTGAATGTAACCAGATGATTTTTATCATGGTTTGTGGATTCATTAGAATCAAATTCCATTTTAACTTTAGCATTTTCCCAATGGGAAGACATGTCCGCTGCATTGAGTGATGTCATTGATTACATCATCTGAGTTGTGTTCTAGTGGAGGCCTAGTGGCTTTATAAGAAGCAAGTCCAAGTGTGGCAGGGTTGATCTGCTCTGTGTTCCTGTCTCGTGGGCTGTAAAGGTCCAGGGGTTTATGTCCGATTGCTTTCCCCGGTGTGTGTGTGTGTGTGTGTGTGTGTGTGTGTGTGTGTGTGCCTGTGTGTCTGTGTGTGTCCGAAGTGATGAGCGCAATTAGCGTAAAGCATACTGTTGTCTAAGAAAGAGGTGCGTCCTGAGAGCGCTAGCTGTAGTTTCATAAGCCTGTGTCTATAGATGTATAGATGAAACTGCTGTTCTTACACTGACTTCATCTACAGCTGTTCTGTATACCATCTGATCCTACGGTTTCATTGTCCTTTGGTCATCACTGTACTGGACTGTTGCTCCCCTGGATGTTCTGTGTATTTACATCCACAGGTGAATGTGTGATGAGCCAAGATACTGAAGCTTAACAGAAGGGAAGTGTATTTGTTTCTTTTACTGTAGTTTCTTTTTGGTTTGTCACTTGCTCATGGATTTGTGTGCACTGATCTGCTGTGGAGCTTGTCCCTTCTGTTAAGGTAAAGCTTCATTATGGTCTCTTTGTAACTGTGGGTATTTAACTGATAAACTGTTGATGAAACCATTATTGAATGTTTAAGGATTAATGACTGTAAAATAAATGTTGTATTTGGGTAAGTCACGTCAGTAGCATCGAACCCGTTCCCTTGAGAAGCACCTGAGGGTGCGAGGTCTTTCCCTGGGTGTAAGCCCTAAGGTGGTGTAGTCGTCTCTACACTCTTTGTGTTGCCTGACGCCATGTTGCTACATAAATGAAGCCCAAGATTTGGCCAGGATCATTAAGTTAAAGAAATGTTTCCAACCTTTTTAATTTTATATAGTTTTCACATAAACAAATGAACATAACGTGATGATTATATGTCAGTCATGCATAAATTAAACTGGTAAGAAACATTTCAGATTTCTGTGCAAAAACAATAAATAATAATAGTAAATTTGCCCCCAACCATAGCGATCATATTCAGATTTTACTGATAAATACTTGATAGTGGCCTTTTTTTTGTGTCACATCAGACTCTTTGGCAGTTTGTCAGTGGCTTCCCCTTGCATATGTCTGAAGGATTCAGGTAAACCAGATCTACCTGCATTAAATCACAGTTTAATAAATCAAAATTAGTAAAGCCAGAAAGTGTGTCAAACGTTATTCATGTGTGTTACTTTTTTAGTGGAAATTCTCTCATTATGGCACAGTATTATTCTCGGATTGTGCTTCTTCCTGTTTGAGCAACTACATTTAAGCACCTTTACTTATTTTTATTTGCTTAATTTAAATGGAAATATCTGTCAAATGAGGAGCTGCTGAATGCATGCGTTCCATTAAAAGCAGTCTGTTTGTAAATGAGATGATATAGCATGTGAGATTAAAGCAGGACACCGTCTAAAGGAAGATTTCATTAAAAGGAAATGAATTTAGTCTTTTTTTGCTCTGTTTTCTTTGAATATTATTTTACAGAAAGAAAATAACAGTATCTGCAGACCAATTATAAAGAGAGAGAGTGAGATGGTGTGAGTCTCTTTTCTGTTAGTGAAAGAAGCAATTATATGATTTCCCACAATTCCCATCCAGCAGCAGCAGCAGCGAGTCGGTCGGGTCGCACATGCATCGCTGCTTCAGTAAATAATGAAGGTGTGTTGAGCAATTATTGCTCAGACTGCATGAAACAGTACTAGACTAGACCAGACCAGAACCTGCCTCCGTGTCTGTGAACTGCCAGACCGACTCGGCTAAATGAGACCTGCGAGTCTAGACTCAAGGATCTGATTCATCCCAGTGATTTGAATCATTTGATTCCAGTTACCAAACAGATTTGTTCACTGATTCATTCTCTCAAACTCTTTCAGCAGGCACAGCATTACACACAGAGTAAGTCATTGAATTATTCATTCAATATAGCTGTCTCAACATTGGTCATTACCAAAACAAGCCCTATTATCAAATATTAAAATTGGTTTGCAACTTTTGGAGTGTTTACTGTCCTTTTGTTAATAAAACTTTGTAAATAATGACAAATTGTCCATTTATTTTATTGGCTGAACTACGACCATTTAATAAAAAACGTGCAGATATTTTTTTGGTCAAAATGCTGGGCTTGACTTTTGTCAATATAAATCAGTGTAATATATAATCTATTGTGACAGATGAGTTAACTGAACATAAATCAAAAAATAAAGCTTCTTTATCACTTGTTTTATTTCCATACCATTACTTTTATTTCAGTGAGTCTGGTTTGGTGAGGCTTGAATGACAGGAAAATATCAATATCAAAATATCATATATTTTTCATTTATTTTTAGCATTGTTGTATAGCTAATTTATCAGCTTTATTTCAGTAACATTAAACATACACAATGAGTCACAATAATATTGTTAGTTATGTTCTGTATTTTAGCGTTATTAATACAAAATTATAGTTTTGTTGATATTTAGAATAACACACACACACACACACACACAAACACACACACACATTGTTATTACATATAATTATTATATCAGAAAGCTAGCATGTTTTCAGGTTTTGAGGCCTGGCAGCATTTTAATTTCTTCTCCAGGTCACTTTGGGATTAAAATCAAAGGTAGTTGTATAATAGTTAAATGCTCACTTCACCCAAAAGTGAAAGTATTGTCATGGATCACTTAACCCCATGTCGATCCCTAACCCATAAAAACTTTGTTTGTCTTCGGAACACAATTTAAGATATTTTGGATGAAAACCGGGAGGCTTGTGACTGTCCCATAGCCCATAGACTGCCAAATAAATAACAGTGTAAAAATCCAGAAAAAATATGAAAGACATCATCAGAATAGTCCATCTGCCATCTGTGATTCAACTGTAACGTTATGAAGCTAAGAAAATACTTTTTGTACATGAAAAAGAAAAGATAACAAGCATAGATTTCCCAAAATGACGCTACGCTGATTTGGAGACACACAGAGGAGAGGAATTTGTTGAATAATGTAATTTTTTTTTTTTTTTTGTATTCTTTGTGCACAAATAGTATTCTCGTCACTTCATGATGTTACGGTTGAACCACAGATTGGAGATGGAGTATTCTGATGATGCTTTTCATACTTTCCTGGATTTTATCAGTGTAACTTACCACGCAGTCAATGGGACAGTCTCAAGCCTCCTGGTTTTCATCCAAAATATCTTAAATTGTGTTCAGAAGACGAACAAAGCTTTTACGGGTTTGAAACAACATTGGTGTAAGTGAATAATGACAATATTTTCATTTTGGGATGGAGTATCCCTTTAAGCTGAATAATAGATGTAGCGCATTATCAAGGTTAATAATATAGTATATATGAATCTGAAGTGAATCATAATTTGATATCTCTGGGTGTTTTGACATGGGTTTGATCCTGTGAGAGATGAAATGAGACGGCAGATGATGAAAGTCTTCCGTGACCTGATTTCACATCTGAAGTGATCTAAAGAGCTCATTTCCTCAGGAAACACAAACACACGACTGGCGTCTGCTGCAGTGAAGAGCCTGTCACACACTGATCCCAGCGTCTGATGGATTCATGACTCTTCAGGACTGTCACTCTCTTCCTTCTCATGTCTGCTTCCAGCGCAGATATAAAAAAAGAGTCGGCTGTCATTAGTTACAGTATCGCTGTTATTTTCATTCAGTAAACAGATGTTTATTACAGAAGTTTAAAAGAAAATGATATCGCCTTGCTCTCTATGTTTGAAAAAACATGATGGGCAAATTGTCAACTATTATTTTATATTATAATTACACTTGTATAATAATATAATGTGACATTTCATTAATGTATACATACTGTATATACCTGTACGTGTGTGTGATATAAAAATGATAATATTAAATAATAATTATAATGACATTTCAATAAATAATAGAAAACCTGAAGTGTGTGACTGTTATAATAATATAATGATATTAATAATAATAATTTGGAATTTCAATTAATTAAAGAAAACATCAAAGCTAAAGTTTGAAACTATGATACCTTTTATAAAAAAATACAACAAAATAATATTAATTAATTAATTAAAAATAGATAGATGGAAGGATGGATGGATGGATGGAAAGAAGGAAGGAAGGAAGGATGAATGGATGGATGAATGGATGGATGGATGGATGGATGGATGGATGAATGGATGGAAGGATGGATGGAAGGAAGGAAGGAAGGAAGGAAGGAAGGATGAATGGATGGAAGGATGGATGAAAAGAAGGATGGAAAGAAGGAAGGAAGGAAGCAAGGATGAATGGATGGATGAATGGATGGAAGGATGGATGGATGGATGGATGGATGGAAAGAAGGAAGGAAGGAAGGAAGGAAGGATGAATGGATGGATGAATGGATGGAAGGATGGATGGATGGAAAGAAGGAAGGAAGGAAGGAAGGAAGGAAGGAAGGAAGGATGAATGGATGGATGAATGGATGGATGGATGGATGGATGGATGGATGGATGGATGGATGGATGGATGGAGGGAGGGATGGATGGATGGAAGGATGGATGGATAGAAGGATGGATGGATGGAAGGATGGATGGAAGGATGGATGGATGGATTGATGGAAGGATGGATGGATGGATTGATGGAAGGATGGATGGATGGATTGATGGAAGGATGGATGGAAGGAAGTAAGGAAGGAAAGAAGGAATGAAGGAAGGAATGAAGGATGGATGGATGGATGGATTGATGGTTGGAAGGATGGATGGAAGGAAGGATGGATGGATAGATACTTTTGGGAATAATTACATATCAAATTAAATGTGAGTTTAACTGTATGGGTCAGAGGTAATACATTCTCAGTGTAATTGTTCAGATCAGGGTTTTGTGTATTTGACACACATGGGTGAGACAGCGTATCATGTTTATACGATTAGAAAATATGTCCTCATAAAGGTAAAAACACCTCTAAAAGTAGAGTCCAGAGGGCAAAATAAAAGTGAATTTCTGACGCAGGATAAAACCCGCCAAGAACAGGCAGCTTATAAAAAATA
Organism: Carassius auratus; assembly: GCF_003368295.1. Taxonomy (NCBI): domain Eukaryota; kingdom Metazoa; phylum Chordata; class Actinopteri; order Cypriniformes; family Cyprinidae; genus Carassius; species Carassius auratus. The sequence continues at coordinate 126,920 of NW_020527570.1, read as the reverse complement.
ACCACAAAAAATTTAATTCAAAATAATGCAATATTCATCCTCGACCTGTAGCATCACTAACATTTGAAAAAGCAAAGAAGAAACAGTAGCATGAATCTCTGCAAAAGCACTCTGCGTGATCATTTCAACATGTGCATTAACTCTGGAGGACTAAACACGGCCGTATATAACGCTCTGGATCTGGACTGATAGTAAAATGATCAGTTGCTAAAACTTGAGCTCTCGTATGAGAAGTTAATTAATTAATCATGTCTATTTGGTCTTTATTTCTAGCCGAGAATGATGATTGTGCTTTTTATTGAGCGTGGAGGCATTGATATTCTGCTGGCACTTCCCTCTTGATGTACCTATATTGTGGAGTTATTAAACTTTCATATAATACTTTAATATAATTGATATCAGTAGTCAAACACAGAAGAGCTTTAAGAGGATGAGAATATGAATAAAAGCCTGCAGCCACATAATTCATGAATATGAGTGAAAGAAGAATTACAGAAATGATCTGTTTAACATGCAGTGTCGGCCTTTTTAGCCCTTCCTCACCATTTACATTATTATACATGAAATAAGAGTTTATGAACTATTGCAAAGTCAGATTTCAATGGAGTTATTTAAGCATTATGTAAAGTCTCAGACTGACTGATCGGTGCAGAAGAGCATCTCACATCATCCAACAGAAACACTGAGTGCTGGCACTTACAGCCTACAGTATGTGTGTGAGGATGAGATGCTGTAAACATAACTGTGAGGTCATCTTCACTTTGACTTTGTTTTTGATATTCTGTAAACAAAAAACAAACAAACAAAAAAGACCATATTAAACAAAAACATGGTTTATGTGGATCACATTGTGTTTTATGCCATGAATTACTGACTGCAGAGATTAATATTATCTTATGTATTTTTGTTTTTCAAATTAATATTATATTTCCACCTTTATAATTATTATGATAATACATATTTTCATGCAATAATAATAATAATTATTATTAAATTAAAATAATAATAATAATAATAATAATAATAATAATAATAATAATAATATGATTATTATTATTATTATTATTATTATTATTATTATTATTATTATTATTATTATTATTATTAATAATAATAATAATAATAATAATAATAATAATAATAATAATAATTTTAGTTTAGATTGTCCAATTATGTTCTCCAACAAAAAAAATTAAATCTCAAAAGCTGAAAGACGATCGTTCCACTGTCCGAACGCCTCGCTGTGTAAACCGATTAGATAGAGGACTGACCTGGACATTTTACTCTTTACATGTGTGTGTTTGTGTGTGTGTGTATCTCATGGGTCAATATCTAATTAGGGCTTAAGTGCTAAGATTAATAGATCGTAAACAAACCAATCATTGCTGAGTATCTCTGTATAGGGTCAGAAGGGCAAACACATTCACACATTGTATATATATAATGTGCTGATTTCCAATGTTGAGAACAGTTGTGCTGGCCACTATTATGCCATTTTTATCCATTTTATGCCATTTAGATTATCCTAATTGGTTTACACACATACAAAGTCAAACAATGCTTTTTTTTTTTTTTTTTTTCTCAATTCAAAGATTCAGTTTCTAAACCCCTTCTTTCCATGAGCCTATACTCTATTCTGATTGGTCAGATGGCCCAGTCTGTTGTAATTGGTCTACTGTGTACAGTGCGGGTCAGAAACTATACACACAATGCAATAGTTCTGTGTTTTGAATGCTTGATATAAAATATTGATCATGTTTCATACTCCTAGTTTGAGATTCAGTTCAGAGATCGACTCATTTCGCTGTCAGTAACTTTATTTATCATGCACTTTTAGCTTTGCAGCTTTGCAGAGGGTCTGTGTTCACATACAGCTACGTTACACACAGTATTAGAAGTGGCATAAAGGGGCACTTTAAAAGCTCTCCACAGTATTGTTTGGGTTACGTGTTTTCTGCTCTCACATCAACCAGATGAACACTGACTAAGAGCAGTGTGCCTTTAACTCGACAGCTGTGTGACAGAAGCTCAGCTGTTTCCTATGAGTTCAGATTTCCCAGGAACAAGCCAATGTTTCCAAAGAAACACTACATCACTGTTTAGATTAAAAAACTGCTCTGGTCTGAATCAGGAGAGAAATCTGCACTAATAAATCTGTGTTTACAAGCTCAAACTGCTCTAAAACTAATGTGTGGCTGGTCTGTTTGAGTTTTAATTGTTTTTGTCAATGTCTGCAACAAAAATAAATCCTTTCAGATCATTTTTGATGAAAATGCCAAGTAACTTGAGTCAAAGTGGCCTAAAAACTAATGAACATGACATGATGAAATACTGAGTAAACCTAAAAAGTGCAGCCGCAAACATAATCGGCCTGACGTTTCTGCAGCGCTGTCTGCTTTTACTATATTATATCTCACTTGTGTAAAGTGTATATAGACTCTGTCACGCAGCACAACAGCTGTTTCATATTCTAATAAAGCTTTCAGAGTGAATTAGTGCTCTAATTTGGTAAGTACACACTCGTAACGTGTTTAAAGGCCGCTGCGGCAAGCGTGTGGTAAGTGTGACTGTTGACTCCGCTGCTGTTTTTACTCAGTGAGGACTTCAGCAAACACACACACACACACACATTAAAGTCAATTACAATAATTGCTTAATCAATTGTTCGAGGCGGCACACATGTGTGATGGAAAGGTGAAGGAGAGGAGCAGATGATTGACCCGGAGCTCATTTGTGCTGATGGAGCCACAATTAATCGTTATGGTCTCTCCACGATGAGAGAGGAGGGAAAAATATGTGTTTATTACCAAAATCTGTCAGGCAGGTGCCTTTGGGCAGATGCTGAGACGACAGAAAATGATGATAAAATGTAGTGATGTTGCATTCAACACAGAAGCTCCAAAGTGTGTATCAAAAACAAACAAACAAAAACAACAACAACACATTTCACATGAAGCACTGTACCAGAGATTGATTTGTTTGCTAAAAGCATATGATCTGTGACAGCTGAAGCTTCATGCACATGGAAAACCATTATTAGCAAAATTGCACATGCATAAACAAAAATTTCAGATAGGGATACTCCACCCCAAAATGAAAATGTTATTAATCACACAAGCTTTGTTTGTTTTCGAAAAAACCCATTTATGATATTTTGGATGAAAACTGGAAGGCTTGTGACTGTCTTATAGATTTGCAAGTAAATTACACAGTCCAGAAAAGTATGAAAGACGTCGTCAGAATAGTCCATCTGCCATCAGCGGTTCAACCTTAACATTATGAAGCGATGAGAATACTTTTTTGTTACGCAAAGAATAATGACTTTATTCAACAATTTGTCTGTGTCTCTTTGCATCACAGTAGTGCTATTTTTGAGAATATCTGCTGAACACAAGCATTTTACGCTCTTGTGTGTCATCCGCGCCACACGGATACATTTTCTATGTGTATTTACGCTTTGATTTGAATGATAACAGCGCATCTGTGCAGGCAGCTATGGTAAGGAGCATCACATTTCCCAGGTGCCGAGTGGAGCCAATCTCACCACACACTGGCCCAGATAACCAATCACAGCACATTTCATATTTCAGAAGGGCCTTCATTTGACACAAGAACTATTCGAGCTGTTCATGCCAGCCTGGGGAGAGAGGTGTTGTAATAGTCTTCCTGTGGCTCAGTGGTAGAGCATTACGTTATCGGTGCAAAAGGTCATGGGTTCAATTCCCAGGGAACACACATACTGGCAAAAGAAATACGTGTGGTAGGGAGAAATACACAAATAATATTTACATTAACAATAGTAACAGTACATTAAAAGTGAAAGTGATGTGACATAGAGCCAAGTATGGTTTCTAAGAAATTGAGCTCTGCATTTAACCCATCCGAAGTGTGCATGCATGCACATACACACACACACACACACACACACACACACACACACACACACACACACACACACACACACACACACCTGGAGCAGTGGGGGCATTAATGCTGCAGCTTCGGGGGTTCAGTGCCTTGTTCAAGGGCACCTCAGTCGTGGTATTGCCGGCCTGAGACTTGAACCCACAACCTTTCGGTTTATGAGTCTGAATCTCTGACCATCACGCCACAACTTCCCCCATTAGTGAATAATTCAATGCATACTAAAATATTGAGCCCTGCTCAAAATGACACAAAAGACTCTCGAATTTCGAATAATGTGGGAAACCAAACAGTAGTGTCCACTGATTTCTAAAGTACAGAATTTTTTTTTTTTTTGAACTGTCCCTTTAAGGCCGACAAAATATTACATATTTTGAATTTGTGGATGAATTATCCATCTAGTTTTACACGTCCCATACCTGACTTCTTTGTAAACCTCGACGAAACTGTTGCATCACAGAGACAGATTTGCACAAACATACACACAGTATAATCTGATTTAATCGAAGGCAATCTCTCTCTGGCTCCGTGATGTCATGTTGAATTTCAGAAAGCGGAGCATGACTGTAAAGCAGGACCATCAAGCACCGCAGACGTCTCCCAGCACGCTGATCAAATATTAATGTCAGCACACTCCAAGGAGAATCATTCCCTCATAATTTTTCCTCTAGATCTCATCTTAGCGCTGCTGCCGGGTGCTTATTTCTCCAGTATTGCTAATTTCTGCAGCACTCTTACAGAAAAGTCTCTAGAGTCCGTCCTTGCATGAGGTGTTTTCAGTGTGAAAAACGTGCATTTGTTGGTGTGATATCTTTTTTTTTATTTTTATTTTTTATTTTTTTTTTTGTCGTTATTGATTTATTGGGCTCATAAGCTCGGTTCAGCTGATTTGAAATAGCAGGGGTCACTTTTCAGAAAAAAAAAAAAAAACAGGATTTCACTGACAAACACACACACGGCAAACACAGAATATAAGAAGACCACTATGTATGATAATTTGGTTTACCCCGGTGGGAATGACATGCAGAAATATTGAATATATTTTCATTAATTTTATTCTTATAAGAGACCAAACATCTTATTTTTGTGTGAGTTTATAGTCTGGAGCTGTTTTAAATGTACATTAGGTGTTGAGAATAATGCACTAATGGTTGCAGGTGATGAAGTTAAGGGTTATTGACAGATGATTGTGTTTGGCCATCGGCCGTCTGACTGACAGCACGTCTGGCTCACTTTTCATTTCTGCTCGACTGACACCATTCTCTAACTTTCCACTTGACAGGCTGCATGTACCTGGATCAAATTTGTAATCTTTACAGCGATCTGGCCTTTAGCAGTCCACAACCGTAACAAGTCAATACTGCAGGAGGAACAGAGTTCAGGACTGCAGAGCTAAGGATTAAATGATACATATAAAACAGGTCCAGTGAATGCTGGAAAAGAGAGAGGATTTTCCATTCATCTGCTCCGAAGACCTCGAATGGCTACAACACTGCATCTGATTTGAACCGAACCAAAGGCAATGAAAAGAATAGGATCAATGTACATACTAAACTGTGCACTTTTTTATTCTTTTATAAAGGAATGAACTACAAATCCCAGAAATCTTTGCAAATATCAATCAAATATCAAATTATGTTATAATATGAAAGCACTGACATGTTTATTGATTATAAGTACTTTAGACAGCATATTAATATTCAAAATATATCCAAATATATTTAAAGTATAGGGAGGTGGACATACAGGTGCATCTCAATAAATTAGAATGTCATGGAAAAGTTCATTTATTTCAGTAATTCAACTCAAATTGTGAAACTCATGTATTAAATACATTCAGTGCACACAAACTGAAGTAGGTGAAGTCTTTGGTTCTTTTAATAGTGATGATTTGGGACCAATAAAAAACATAAAATAAAAAATAAAACATTTTTAGTGAATTGTTGGCTTTCTGTAAAGCATGTTCATTTACTGAACATGTACTCAATACTTGGTAAGGGCTCCTTTAAAATTTAAAATGTATGCATTTAGCAGACGCTTATAGTACATTTCAAGCTGATAGTTTTTACCTAACAAGTGTTCCCTGGGAATCAAACCCACAGCCTTGCGCTGCTAACACAATGCTCTAACATTTTAGCTACAGGAAAACTTACTGCCTCAATTCAGTGTTGGAGGTGATCAGTTTGTGGCACTGCTGAGGAGGTATGGAAGCCCAGGTTTCTCTGACAGTAACTTTCAGAATTATATCTAATTATATTAGACTTTTGTTTTCAAAAAACACAATGGACCAACACTAGCAGATAACATTGCACCCCAAATCATCACAGACCGTGGAAACTTAACAGTGGACTTCAAGCAACCTGAGCTATGAGCTTCTCCACCCTTCATCCAGACTCAAGGACCTTGGTTTCCAAATGAAATACAAAACTTGCTCTCATCTGAAAGAGGACTTTGTAGAGCTGGGCAACAGTCCAGTTCTTCTTCTCCTGAGCCCAGGTAAGACGCCTCTGACATTGTCTGTGGTTCAGGAGTGGCTTAACAAGAGGAATACAACAACTGTGGCCAAATTTCTTGACACGTCTGTGTGTGGCGGCTCTCGATGCCTTGACCCCAGCCTCAGTCCATTCCTTGTGAAGTTTACCCAAATTCTTGAATACAGTTTGCTTGACAATCCTCATAAGCTGCGGTTCTCTCAGTTGGTTGTTTTATATTTTTCTTCCAAACTTTTTCCTTCTACACAACTTTCTGTTATCATGCTTGGATACAGCACTCTGTGAACAGCTTCTTTCAGCTTCTTTGGCATTGAATGTTTGTGGCTTACTCTCCTTGTGAAGGGTATCAATGATTGTCCTCTGGACAACTGTCACATCAGCAGTCTTGAATTGGTAGGTTTTTGTTAAATGTTATTATGTGTGCATTTAATTTATTTCAAACACAAATTTGAGTTGAATTACTGAAATAAATTAACTTTTCCAAGATATTGTAATTTATAAAGATGCACCTGTATTTCACAATGCTTTATGGGAGTGACTTCTCTGATTGGTGGAAATATTTTCAGGATTGTGGGCAATGTAGATATTTAGGGAAACAATTAGTTTGTTAACTAAAACTAGATAGACATATAAAATATACATATTAATAAATTAATAACTAAAAACTAAAACTATAAATTGAAAATAAAACAGAAAATATAAAAATAAAATCTTTTTTTTTAAATTGAATTATGAACTGAAATAAAGCAAAATTCAAAAATTAAAAAATATTTTTTTCAGCTAGTTTCCAAAAGGCAACATTTCCATTTAGTTTAAGTTGAAGTACTAAAATAACTAAAACTAAATAAACTTTACTAAATAAGTACACATTTGATAATAATAATAATAATAATAATAATAATAATAATAATAATAATAAACACTCTTAATATGGCTGGGAAAATGAATGAAAAATTAAAATAAAGCACAACTTTCCGGAAATTAATAAGCATAATGGTGACCTCAAACATCAATTTACACTATTGTCTGAAAATGCATTGGGAATTTGGTAAACAATAATACGTACTATGCTAGAAAATCCTTAGTATACATTGATTTCAGAGTAAAATTTGGCTGGTTCCACGTACACTCTTCTATCACGGTTTGGACTCATATAACAATGTGGAGCGAGACCTGAGATACTGAGGCAGAAAAGGGGAGTGAAACCGAACCGGAGTTTGGACCGAGCAGTCAAACTAAGTGTGAAAGCAGCCTTAAAGGCTTCAATCAAAAATGAAAATTTTGTCATCATTTACTTACCCTTTCTTTCCAAACCTGTATAAATTGCTTTCTTATGTTGATCATAAAATAAGATTTTTTGGCGATTGCTAATAATCAAACAGTTGGTTGTTCCCATTGACTTTCATAGTAGGAAAATACATTCTATAGAAGTCAGTGGGAACCACCAACTGTTGAATTTTTATTTTTGGGTGAACTATCCCTTTAATCTGGCAGAGGTGAAGGACCCAGTCAGCTGCTGGAGAACATCCCTCTATGACACATTTCTTGATTTAACTGTGGCATGAAAGACCCTCGAGCCAAGGTCACCTTAATCAGGATCCTCTTCTGCAGCAATCTGACCATCTGCAGCCTGATTTCAGCACTGCACAAGAAAGAAACAAATCAGCTTTCAAACATTTCAGACCGAGTGACAATCTACAATTATGCCGAGCGTCTGAGGACAGTTTCATGCTGGCCAGGCACACCCACAGACAGACGCTGTCAAATTAACGTGATATTAATGTCTCCGCATCACTGTTGCAACAATGTCTAAGTGTCTTTCAGACAAACCCTGAAAGAATGCTGTTATTATGCTAAAATCACAGTAATGTTGTCAGCTGCATTATGGTCAAGCCTGGATTAGGATAAAACCGTCTGAGCGTTAGTTTTTATATTCGTGGTCTACACTTACTTGCAAAACTTGCAGAAACTTTCAGGTTTATCCTTCATTTGCTGGTTTTAGAGAGGTTTTGGGCACTTTATCCCAAAAAGACCCAGCCATTTTAAATGGTAAATGTGTTTTTGAAACAAGGTATCTCTTTTGTTAGTTGGATTTTCCATTAGTGACTTCAAAACCAAACCAGAAACTCTTTCCACCATAAGCATCTTTTGCATACTAAACTGTCAGAAAAAAAAAAAGTTCAAAAGCTGTCACTGGGGCGGTACTCTTTCAGAAGGTGCCAATACTGTATCTAGGTTTATTCAAAATACTAATATGCACCATCTGGGGTAAATAAGGTGTATATTTTAAGGCATATCATGCAAGGACAGCTGTTATACCTTTTGTTTTGTTTGTTTGTTTCTAAGAGTGTACTGTTGGTACTGTGATTTGGGATGCACAATACAAAATTACTAATAATTGTTGGGATGCATCCATATTAAATTCCTGATTTGTAAATATATGCATTAAAATATGTATTAAAAGTTTTTAGCTTGCAAATAGGCACTTTAAATAAGCACACTTTAGTGGACTTTTGAAAAAAGCACTTATTACAGAAATGATACACGTTGAAAAGGTAAACTTCAGAACAGAATAGAAAATTTTTCCAGACATGTCATTGCTTGCTAATTTGAGCTAAACGCAAATGTATTAAAGTTTAAATTAGTTAATATTAAATGCTATGGGCAAGTTGCATATCTTCACCATACTTCCAGTTGTGCTAAATGTCTGTGCAGATAACCGGAGAAATCCAAATATTACCTTCTATATATGTTTACAGGACTTAAAATATCACTTAAAATGCAAATAACATCTACACTTCTATTATTACTATACTATACATGATAAATGAAATGTACGTATGTTGTCCGGTGAATGAATGAAATACCTACAGTTCACGAAATGAAAGTTGAACATGGTGTGTACACACAGCCACACAATGTTTTTTTCCCCTTACCAATGCAAATAATCTAATTACTTATTTCTTGAAAAAAAAAAAAAAAAATTATCACATTATTCTTTTTTTTATTTATTTATTTTTTATTAAATGCTTAGCTTGTGAGACAAGGGCTACGGTTTATCTTCATAAATACCAATTTCTCATTTGTTCACATACATCAGTTTGTTCCATTGTCATTTTCACAACAGATTTTACAATTGTACTCAGTTAACTTCAAAATTATTTTGCATCAAAACTTATTTTTTTTAAAAAGGGCTGTAAAAGGATACAACTAATACATGACAAAATCAAAGATTTGTTTAATCAGATAATTAATGCAAAATAAATCTTAAAAATATACACGCGCTGCTTATAGACATTTATTTATGCAACAGATTTTTCACAAAACAGAATAAAACACACAGGTAATGCAAACACCAATATTTTAATTAGTGCCAACCTACCATAATTAAATTGTTAAATTGTACAGTTAGTTATAAGTTAATAAAGCGTACATGCAGAAATCTCTAAGAGTCTCAAAAAATCATTGGAAAGTTGCAAACCTGCTGTGTTCAGTTCCTCCAGGGAAGTTCATACTTACGAGTTTACAAGTCGTAATTATGACATCGGGTGCTTTCAAGTTAGTTTAGTCGGAACAAGGGGCGGTGTACCTTCTTTTAAGACATTACAAGAAAATACAACAGGGTTTTTTAGCTCTGTTTATAGAAAATGAATAGCAAAGAATTTGCAGCAGAAGTGCTTTGTATTTATTTATTTTTTATTTTTTATAATTTTTGAAGCCACTTTAATCTGTATCACTTAAAAAAGTATTAATTGTTATATTGCAATCCTGTCTATAAATTTCAACTAAAAAATTACTGTCAACAACAGATGATTCATCCATCGATTCTGTCATGTTTCTCATTGACTCCTCCAACCCATAAACTCGGAGCTTGAAGAAAATTCAGATTTTCCCACTCGTAATTACTCACAACTCCCACTCGACTTTGTTGTGGCGTTCATGTGCGTTTAATTTGTAAATACAATATATCCAACATGACTTGAATGAACCATTATAAATAGCAGTCAGAACAAAATCAACTCTCCAAAAATGTAGAGTATTGCAGATTTGAGTGGTTTGTGTTTGAATGCCGAGATCCCCATTGACCGACTAAGCACTGACGCTGAACCTCATAATCAGCTTAACTTTAGAGTGATTTTGTAAATATATTTGTAATTATATTCATTTTCAATGATGAAGTAATAATTTAGTAGTAAGCAATACTTCACCCAAAAATGAAAATATCCAGACTATTTATTCACCCCCAGACCATCTGAGATGTATACTGTATGTCTTTCTTTTTTCAGCTGAAGACAAGTTAGGGTTTTGGAAGAAAACATTTATGTCAATATGCAAATGACTGGTGCTCACCGTGGTCTAAAATCCATTTTTTGGCAAATAAGTGTCTTCTGTACATCAGAAAAATGTACATTTTTGGATGAACTGTTGCTTTAATTTTAAAAGTAATATCAGATAACACACTGTGGTTAAAATGATAATCAAGTACTTAACATGTGCTTTAGCATGGTAGTCGACAAATAAAAAAAAGTGCATTTCTTTAAAGTACGACAATATATTATGATCAACAGTAATCAACATTAAGAAATAACATATTCATAACCTAAACAGAATATTAGCGAAATGTTCTTAGAATATATTTTGATAGCTGGGAAGTAACTTTTCAAGTAGATTCTCCCGCACTGCAAGAATAATATTCAACATCCTTGAAACTGTTATTGATCGCTCAAAATCCAATGTTTACCAAGAGAACAGAGATCTCATGCCCTGTGCTGCTGGAGGGAGAGCGGGGAGGATGATTTGACGGTTGTGACGGGACGTTCACTATTCCTGAATGAACCGCTCATACTGATCAGTGACTGCAGAGCCAGAGGCCTGACAAAACATTTAGTCCTGCCACTTTACCAAACACACACACACACACACACACACGCACCCTGCTGGTATTGGATCTGTCACCCTCCATTGGTTGAGCACTGGGCCAATGTCAAATTCATTTTAGCCGCGCTGTTGTTCTTCTGCGGTGTCCTTTTGTGTTTGGAAGTCATCCCACACACACACACGACTCGTCTTACAGACAGATTCACATATTCGTAACCCCCTCTGAATGAGCATCTAAACTCATTTCTCAGGGAATTTAAGCCTGGACTGTGGACCACATACATCTCTGACTACGCTAACAAACTATTAATATACTTGATAAATGCATGATAATGCTATGGTATCTCACTGTAGAATCAAAATAGAGTCTATGTCAGAATGTATTAATGTTTCAAAAAGGCTTTTATATGAAATATTTAATATATTTTTTGCCATTCATAGGGTTGTTGGAAAAACGTGCCTCTTCTTGCATTTTGCACTCCAAAAAAACTTACAATATAGGAGCAGATAATCACGTCATATTTTCTCACATTTCCTTGCAAATACTATGTTATATGACCTCAACACACTTCTAGTATTGTGCATGATTTGTAAACTAAGCATTTTGAAGTTTGCATCACGTAATAAGCTACAAATATGTGGCCTTTCTGACGTAGTAAACTTGCTCAGTAGCGGACCCGGTACAGCACTGCATTTGAGATGTGAAGCACTAACACCTGAAACACGAGACATAATATACTGCAACAGCTCAAAGACTTGTAGATTCAAGCTTAAATGGTGAGGTTGCATATGTGATTTTATCTCACGTTTGCTTTTGTTAACACTGTTGGTTACGTTCAGTGGAGTTGCTATGTTGTTTTTAAACGCAATATATCATTAACTTCATGCACAGCTCACCGGACATTTCATTTCTAAACTGCTGAGATTAATGCAACAGGTTTCAATAAAACTTAAAGCTTTTAGTGCCACCAACTGGACATGTAAAAAGCATTGTAATATTTAGCAGAAACTATGCCATGGTTGTCTTCTACTTTTGATTGTGGGGTGAAGAACAAGCCGTTTATTTCTTTGAGATATTCATCCAACTTAACTATGGTGGTTTTTGCTGAAACATCAGCAAAGATCAACTTGACATTTTTTTTACAACATCAAATTACCATTTTACCACAAACATGCAGAGTTTCTGGAGCTAATGTGTAATTATATTTTGCACTCCACATGAATCTCAAACCAAGAACGTGATTTCACAAGCAAGCGAAACAAAACAAACATCACACATGAAGATGACTTCTTGATATAGAGAGCAGAGGTTTTCTTAAATATTGAATTTCTTCCCACTAACAGCAGGTGTGACACTGAGGCATCGCTCAGGTGCGAGGAGACGCTGAAGTACTCATGCAGAGATCTGACACATTCAGAGTCATCACACTGCAACGGCATCCAGCACATTCACCAGAGAGAAAGAACCAATCAATGAACAATAGACACAAATGAAATAATGAAAGAAAGAGTGAACAAACAGAGGAAGAAAGATGGAGAAAAGTGATTGAATAATGGAGTGGCAGCTAATTCTGTGGGACTGGGATGTATACGCAGTGTGTGTGAGGAGCTCTTCAAGGTGTCAGGATGAACATGAGCACTGACAGAACATTCACCACCACAATCCATTACTGAACAAGATAATGCAGACTCGTTACGGACAGGCGGTGTGTGTGTGTGTGTGTGTGTGTGTGTGTGTTTCTCGAGGGAACATGCCAGACAGATAAGATTTGATTAATAGAAACTGGAAACAAGTATAGTGCACTGCACACTCACATGCTGAGCTGGTTATTTCCATGATTGCATGCATGTTATCTGAATGAAACCTCTCCTTTCAGTATCTCAGAGTCTGAGTTCAGAGTAGATTTCTAGATTTCTTGGTGTGTTTTTGGCTGAAGATGATTGTGGGTTAATACATGTATAGGTATTTATGACAAAATATAAATTAGATTGAGTTTTTGACTTTCTTCTCAACTACATTTTTTTTTTTTTTTTACTCATCAATATTCCAAACAACACTAATATTAGGGCTCATTCTTGAGTGAATTTGTGTGTAACATGATTCTGGCCAAACTGAACTCAAGCAGAATGAATGTGTGCGAAACACTTGGAAATGTGTAATTTTAATGCAACAGATCTGACAAAGAAGAATGATTTTAAAATACACATTTGTTCTTGTATTTTAGAATTACACCAAGAAAGTAAATGTAAGGGCACAGTGAGGTAGACTGGCAGGTTGTATTTATTTTTTTAGGTAGCAAATAAACTTTTCATAGCGTACATGATTATAATGTAGTGATCAGAACTTGCAGAAAATATAATTCTTATGCTAACTCAGGGTGTGTTGGCCAACAATTCACACAGACAGCTTCAGTCATTACTGTTCTGAACAATGTATTTTGCGATGTTGCGAAGTGCCACTCACATCTAATGCACACATCAGATTTGATAGTTTACCAGACTATCATTATATTCAGATTGGAAGACAAGCAAACAGCTTCCTACACACCATTAGTCAATCAACACTGGGATGCTTCAGTGTTTCTATCACTCAGTGTTTCACTCCAGAATATGGCCTTGTGAAGAAAGGAAGTGCACTTATTGTGTACCTCAGTTAATATGATATTAATGACATAAAGGCCACTTAAGTGACTTAAGAGAGACACTTTCATGAGTGCACTTAATGCACTTTTAAAAACTGACCATGGTAATAAGCAGATGTTAGAAAAGAAGTGTTTATTATGTGTGAAATCTGGATATTTATCTTATAATAATGCATTGATTCGCTACAGGGGGCTTTATTCACCCCCCTGAGCCATGTGAGGGATGTTTTATTACAGATGCACGCACTTTATTTCACATCTTCTGAACTGTTGATAACACACATCTGCTTACCCCATTGAAAGGCTTGGAAGAAAATGAAATAGACACTCACGTTGTTTTGTGTTGTTCATTGCACATGTATTTGCAAATGTTACTGATCATACTATATACTACAGAAACAGTAGCATGATCGCATACTGTTTTTAACACTGCCTAAACTAAATGATAAATGGCAGCTCTCTATTGCAAATCCAACTTGGTGTCAGACTGAGTTTAATCTTTGTCCATGGATCAGGTCTGTGAGAGAGATACGGAGAGGGCGCTATCAGAGTATTTAATTAAAATGACTTGAGTTTGTCACATATAATTACAAGTGGTGTCCAACATATCTTCGTTAAGATCCAGAAGATAATCCATAATTATACATTTATCTTACTCAGTAAATTACAAGCTTTTCAATGTTATCATATTATTATAATTTATTAGGAAGCTAATGGCACACATGAGAGTGCTGTTATGATTAAAAAGGCAAAGAGCTCCGACGGCAAGGACGCAGAGAAACTGGAGTAACCTTGCTGACGGCCGAAGAGGAAAATAGATGAGGTGCGGAAGATCTCTGGGACTCAAGCAGTCTTAGTGTTGGTACTCAAGATACTCAAAGTCCATACAACCAAGAGTTAGCTGGCTTTTAAATTTTTTTATTTTATTTTATTTTTCAGAATTTTAAGTTTCCAGGTAGGGCTCCAATGATAATCTGAAAATCATGACTATTTTGCTCACAAATTAGTATAAATCACAATTTTTTAACTGATGTAGTTTCCTTATAATAATTTTCATATAAATAAAAACATTTATCTTACAATATACATTTTTCTCTCTCAAAACTATGAATTTAAACTTAACGATTTAAACCTTTTTATCAAAACCTTGAGATATTAACTCTAACTTGAGATATTGCTTAAATAGCAAGAAATTAAAATTCTGGGAAAAAAATTTAGAATCAGATCTTTTTCTCTCTCTTTTTTTTTAAAGTAAATTAAGTAAAATATTTGGCTAAAAGTGTATTCATTGAAAATAAAAGCTCTGATAGAGGGATTTTTACTCTTGACACCTTGCAGCAAGTTGCATGAAAGCTCCTGGTCCTTTTTTCTACCAATAAAAGATAATGAAAATGTCACATATTTATGCTTACTTAATTGAGAGAAGCATAAATCATGATGATGATTAAAATACGATTGATCCTGAAGCCCTGGTTTCAGGTCTTGAATATAGTAGTGTACACCCCAAAGCTGAACTTAATCTTTTAAAAGAAGTTTGTACTTTATCTGCTTCTTCATTCATCACCATTTCCAAGTCCAAACAAGTCCAAATCCCAAAAGGCAAAGAACAAATGATGCGAATATAATCTCACAACATAGTGAGTAACTGTAGTACTAACACAAAAGTAATGATCTTAACCTTTATATCTATACCAAAATCTCATTTGGCCTAACAGTGATTCAGCTTTCCTGAATCATTCATGTATTTCATATTTCTGTGGCTCAGTGGTAGATCAATGGGTTAGCAGCACAAAATATCATGGGTTCAATTCCCTGGAAACCAACGTGATCTCATGAGAATACGTGTGTATTTTTACGTTAAATGTGGTTCTACAACACGTACATTTACTTACGTTTTCATGCACATAAAAACGTACAACTTTGACATATTTATAGCAGTAAAACGTTAAAATACTTACGTGTTAGCCTCTAAAAAAACTTAAATAATCTAACGTAAAATGTGAATGTATATTAATTCCCATGTATTAATATTAAAATTGTGGCTTTAATTATTTAAATCTGTTGTATTTAATCGTCATATCAATACATGTTTTTATTGAATTTTATATTATATATTTATAATAATATTTTGCTGTGCGATGTTCTCCTATCCAATGACTGACAATACAATCATAGATACACAAAAGCAAAGCATAAAATTACAAATCACATCCATTTTATTTGTTTGCTGTACTCCATATCTTTAGAATCCAGATGTTTGAAAGGAACATATCCAAATTCAGCCCTTTATCATTCGATCGTCATCTTCATTCTCAGAGACAGCGAACGTCACAGTCAAAGCCCGCGCTCGTTAATTTGAAAATAGCGCCAGAAACGTTACGACATGGTTTACGGCACTGATATTGGTTCTCACCTACTGTAATTCGTCACAGATTGCGACATGTCATGTTTCAGTTCATTTGAAATCAGTACTGCCTCTGCGCCTGTGCGCCTTCACGGAGAGAAAACAGATACATAATTTCATGGATTAATAAATTAAATTCTGCTCTGTACCCTATAAAAACTCTTACCTCCAGAGAGGACTGCGACTGGAACTCATTATCATTTGAACTACTTTTGGTACCACTTTTGATATTTTTGCAAAAAATAAATCATCAACCTTACGTTTGTTTGTCTGTTATTTGTTTATTTATAACAGTAACGTTATGTAGTTCTAAGAAATGGTTATGGGTAGGTTTAGGGGTAGGTGTAGGATTAACGTTAGTGGCTCAAAATAACTTTTTAATGTTATATTTTTACTAAAATTTTATTTTATTATGTTTTATTCTTTTAACATTCTGTATAAAATGGGAAGGTTTAGGTTCGGGTGGGGTATAGGGATCTTAGATTTATAAAAACAATTATAAAAAGGGAAAATATATATAAATATTAAACAAAATAATAGATACGCATTGAAAAGCAGCTTCATGAGCAAATTTCTATGGATAACTGACTGGTCAGAGAACACGTTCTATCTGTACGTATTTGAGGTTGTTTTTACGTAAATTTAGATACGTATCGAACCTGTAATTACGTCCAGATAATACGTAAACGACACTGTAAATACGTAAAGGCACATACGTATTGGACAGTTTTAATTTACGTCCAAATATGTACGTTTTGATTGTGAGATCAGGCTGTGGAAACACACACACACACACAAATGTGTATCGCTGAATGCAGTGTACGTTGCTTTAGATAAAAGTGTCTGCTAAATGCATAAATTTAATGCACCGCATACATAACATGTTTACCAGGTGTGCTACCGAGCAAGTTTACTACATAAGAAAAGCCATACATATCAAGCTATTTATGTGTTGCAAACATCAAAAATGCGTTAGTTTACAAATAATGCTTTATGGTACAAGCATTTTGAGCTCTTAACATAGTTTTGTGAAAAAAAAAAAAAAATTTATCAATTCGTAATCTGCTCTTTAATCGCAATTTTTGTGAGATTCACCCCATGACTAATTTAGTTTTGAACTGAACACATGAACAAATGACATTTTGTACAGGCTTGGACTGACATGAGACGGAGTAAAAGATGACAGATAGAAAGAAAAAATGACACTTGAGATTGAAAGAGACTGATTTCAAACATGATTCATATCATCATTCTGAGAACATGTGAAAAGAGATGGAGGAGATGTGTTTGGACAGAGAATACATCATTTATGAAGCTCTTGTGTCTTTCTTTATTGTAGGTCAAGCCTCTTTCAGTCCCATCACTGTCCATCAAAGTGGTTTCTCTGATCATCACACGACAGGATGGTTTGCTTACATCAGTATGACACACACACACAGACACACAAACACACATACACACACACACACACACGCTCTGACTGCATTGCTGCTCTGGGTGACTACATCTTCATCTTGCATTCATTAAAATCCTCTCTTTGTCTGTCTGTTTGTGTGTTTCCTCTGGGATAAGTATCCAAAATATCAATGTGGAGTAAAAATAACATGATATGAGGGAAGGAGAGCGAAAACAGGAGAAATGCTGATATTATTCTCACAGCGTTCAGATCATTACTTGCCATTACTGCAGTAATATGACTACAGGCCCACACACTCCATTCATTTACACTATAAAACACCATCAATGCCTCGGAGCCATTTGACCAACCCTAACCCAATCTCCAGTCACAGAGCGCCAGAGTGAGTTTATGTCCAGAGATTAATCATATGAGACAGATTTAACAGCAGTGTGAGCACGCAGCATGTTATAATATCCACTGTGAGCGGTGAGATGAAATTTCACCATATACAGTAACATCTCCAACACAACACACACGCTTCACTGATCCATTAATTACTGAACACACACTGAATCAATGCTCTTTCAGTATCATTGAGGTGATGGTAGAGTTTGTGTCAATATTCTGATATTCTGGACAAAATAAAATGCTCTTTCAAAAATGAATCAATGAATCTAATGAATCTAATTATAAATGTAATGTTGTCTAGTTATCTATATATATGAATGAGTAGGCAAACTGTATTTCAAAGACAATATTAGCTATGAAATTTAAAAATGTTAAGTTCAGCTAATTGCATTTAATATATATATATATATATATATATATATATATATATATAAAGAATTAACATAAACATAAACATAAAGAATTAACATGCAATTGAGTGTCTGAAAATATCCAAACTCAAATATATTATTTTAGTCTATTATTTCCATATTATTTACACCTTTAAAAAGTATGTAGTAGCCATGCATTTCCTGAAGTGTAATTGAGCCAAAGCAGCACTTTTTGACTCTGATTCATGTCCACAAAGTATAAAAATCACTCAAACACCTTTTTTTTCACCCCACTTTTTAACTCTACACCATTTCGAGCCATAAAGACCCCATTACTGGCCTGTAAAAGACAGAAATGCCCTGATAGGGTGCAGTGTAATCTAGCGGACGCCAGGTTGATTGAACGCTCTCTGAGATGTGTCTCTAATAGTGTTCAGTCCAGCACAGCTCCTGAACCCACACCACGACACTCGTCTAATGAAGAGTGATGGGAACGCACGGTTTGACAGCGACACGCTCGGTGTCATCCAATCAGCAGTCTTTATGAAAGCTTATACACGGATCAGATACACAGGCACAACAATAACCCAAAACCGTATTGAATATCGAAGACACAGGGGTATGTCTTCTGTTTGATTTATGGCTTTCCAAATATAATCCCGAGTGTGTGTGTGTGTGTGTGTGTGTGTGTGTGTGTTCTGAGGAATCTGTCAGGACGGTCAGTGAGCCGAAGCTGCAACAAGATGATTGCGGTACTTTTTTATGTTCTCAAACACACACACACACACACACCCCTCAGTGCTCATTCATTACCCTCAGGTATCGCACACTGACAGAGGAGTGCTCTCTGTCTTCTTCTTCTGAGATTGTAAAGTATAAAACAGAAGAATGCCATGTAACATCTAGACTGTTCATCAAGGTCTGCTGGTCATGTTGTTGATATGTCAGCAAACTGTGTACATTCAGTTTAACAGCTTTGAGATTAAGAGGGCAAACTTTATATCTTATATTTCTACACTTCCATTATATGTTGCTTCTCTCTGTTCAATAATTGCATGTTCTGAATGAATGAGCGAGGTTTTCTAGTGGATTTACTTCATGACCTATTTTAGACGTGACCAAATGATAATATAAAATCAGAAGATGCTCACTTAAATTCACAGGAAGTACGCTCTGTGTTATCTAATTTATTTATTTTATTTTATTAAAAAAAAAAAAAAAATGTTCAACAGTTTTTGTCTTTTGACAAAAAGATTCCTTATCTTATTATATATATAATCATGACAAAATATTGTTGAAAAGTATGGAATATATATATATATATATATATATATTATTATTATTATTATTATTATATTTTGGATTACATTGAGTTAGTATGTCTTTCTGAAAATGCAAATGTCCCAATAGTGACCCCAGTGTCTTTAAAGTCCAGCTGTGGTGGGACGAGTTATGAATGAATTTAATGCATTTCGAGAGATTGTGCAATTATTAGGTTTTCACACCGATCCAGTATTGTTTTTTCTTTTCCTGGTAAACCTGGCCTTCACATGTACGTGTGCCCGAAGCACAGACCAGCTGTAAAGTGTGGTGCATTAGAGAGGCCGAGTGAGCAGTCGAACTGTATTAGAGAGCAGCAGATACACGACTGAGGACAGAGAGATGAGACTTAAGCGAAAAACGCAGCAGAAAAACCCAGAGGGATTAGAGAGAGATAGTGAGAGAGAGAGAGAGAGAGAGAGAGAGAGAGCTGGATGACGGTAGAGTCTCTCTCAGAACTGGAGGCAGAAGCAACAGGAGAACATAAATCGATTACAAATGAGTCACGCACAAACACAGTCAGATATTAGCTGAGGTTATGGAGAGGTCAGGTGTTTCTCCAGCAAAGCCAGTGAAGCAGAACAGAGCTGAAGTCCTCAGAGTCTGCTGGAGCTCACATCATTACTGCAACTACTTCTGCTGCCTTTCTGCAAAACACAGCAGCTCCGGCCTCTAGATGCCAATACACACGTCTCAAATTGATGCTATAATACTATACACTATATATGTTTGTGAGTATATGTATATATGTTTTTTTTTTTTCTTTGGGTTAGAGTTCAAATCAATAAGTTTGAGCACCAGGCAGTCCTTGCTTTAGCAAACACACCGCAAATTATTCTGTATCATTATTGTTTGCATGAATATGCTGAATGTGCAGGATTGTATTACAGCCTCAGTGTTTGAAGGACACACACATTCAGAGGATGTCTTCTGTCCTCATGTTAAAGTGTGAGCATTTGGGACAATGACAGGTGCTCCTCTCATTTCCCTGCCAGTGTTTTCTGTAAAACAGCAGATGTTGGTGATCCAGAGGCTTCATCTGCTGCTCTTCAGAAGGATGTGAGGATTGAAGCTTCAGGAGGACAGGAGAGTGTATCGAGGGTCACTCTTGAAGACGCCGCTATCATCGCGGGACTTCACTGGCTCTGAAGGATTCTGGAGGGGTTTTAAAGCTTTGCACATCCAGTGTTCGTCCAGAGAGGAATAACAAGCTGTGAGATGTTGTAGTTTTGTCATGATGATCTCTCTGACTGCACAACATGTGTTTGTTCATTTATTTTTACAGTTTTAAGACTCGAGAGTTTATGAAATGCATGACTTTGTTCTAGCATTGTGTGCCTTTATTGGTTTTACATGTTTAACTCATTTCTATTTTTGAATGTCCACTATTATTCCTGTGCTGACTAAACCCTTTAAATGAAGTGAATCTTTTCATATATTCTAGATTAATTATCAATTACAATTCTGCATCCTGATTGCTTCCTCAAGCTGTTTTGAACGGCACAAGACTTTGTTGAACAGCTTTAATTAAGGGACTTTTATGTGAGATACAGTGAGTTAATATTATTATGAGTTAAAGAAATCGTGGCACTACATTTAACATTATAATCATTGTGTAAATGCAAATGTTACTTTTGAATATTCTCTGAACATTCTGTAACAAGTAACTTTTAAAACCCATACAACATTACATGAATGTTTGATATACAGTATATGATGTATAAATACAATTTTATTAAAGAGCAAATGAGTCTGAACTAATGTTTTATTAATGTTGCTGGAAGAAAGTTTGGTCATAGATTTGAGAGAATCTGATTACACTTGCAGAATGATCTTCTACTCATGAGGTTTGACCTTTGTTCTCCTGCTCAGATCTGTGAACAGTCTTTACCCCCAGAGCCACGGCACGTCACCTGACAGCCACGCAGTGCATTGTGGGTAGTCATGACCTCACTGGAGCCCAACAGCCTTGAGATTCCTGACTAGCTCATCCTGATTCTGCGAAACACCTGTTGTTATGGCCGTCACACCAGGCGAGACATAAATGATTTAATAGGGAAGCATGTTGTGATGCAGCAAAATCAAGTTATGACTTCAGCCTTACATCATTCCCGGAACTGAGGAAAACAAGACTTGTACTCACCGCAAAAAAAAAAAAAATCGTTTTTAACATGTGCAGTATTTTTGTTGTGAAATGAATGAAATCAGATCTGTATGTTCAGAGAGTGGAATGATTTGTCAGTATATCTTTATTTATTTGGACAATTTTTATTTTTATTTTCGTACATCAAGTGAAATTGATAAAAAAAATATGTCCTTGGCAACTGAAATAAATGTATATGTGTGTGTGTTTGTGTATACATATAGTTTTTTTTTTTCTATTGTTTCTTAAAAGCGAATCTAATAAAATAGCTTCACAGTTTGCCAGTGACCTGATTGAGTGTGTTTCTCACATTCAGACGCTGGATTCAGTGCTCAGTTGTTCTGCGAGTCTTTAACCTGTTGTCACGCTCCTGACTCAGTTAATGAGGAGGCCGTGAGGCGGCTTCATCTGTTCTCCGGTGATTGGAAACTGAGAGGACGTCTCACCTCATGAATAATAGATGGAGGAGATCTCACCTTCAGTTCAGAGCAATGCTGCCGAGAAGCACCGACTCAAATTTAACGGCTGATAAACAAGGCCATCGATACACAGCAGGACACCGGTCGAGTGCACGGTTAACTTCCTTTTCAATGGGGTCACATCAACCAAACTCCAGACTGCCTCCTAAATGAGTTTTATCACAGAGTTTAGATTCCATCTCAGGGCTCTGGAGTGACCTGTGTGAGGTTATATAACACAGATCGATCTGAAACACCTACAGACCAGCTCAGACCATCATCAGTGAGAAGATCCACTGCATCTCAGCTGCTAGAGCTGTAAGACTGCTGTGATGAAGACCAGCTCACACAGTGCATGCATGTCATGTTCCTCCATATTCCACAGCTCTTATTAAACCTTATAATAATTAATTCCAGTTATGACATCATTTACCTGCATCAGTGATTAATCACATGTAGCCATGTTCAGCTCAGGTGATTGGTGTTTAAAACAAAGATGGTGGCGTCCAAGTCAAGAGAAGCATGCTCCAGCCAAGCAGCTGCCATTGATATGAAAGGAACCGATAGTTGGGTATTTGAAAATGTTGTGTGGATAACTGAACTGAACTAAAATGATAAGTAATAAATTAAAATAAATGTTTAATTCTGCCAGGCATAAATTATTTCACCAAAAATGCAAATCACTGCAGTCACAACTGGGAAATTGTATTATTTTTGTGTTACTTGTGATATGAACATATGAACAAAAACTCGAATAGTACATCAGTGATGGTAAAACATTATACTGGCAGGAGCCAAACTTTGGACCTGTGGTTAAACATTAACTTAATAAAAAATTAACAGAAAGAAAGAAAGAAAGACAGACAAACGGAAAGAAAGAAAGAAAGACATCAATGCTCATTTTCAAGAAATAATAGTACTTCATACTTCTGCGAAACTATGTCATATATTTTTCCCCCAAGAACTTCATGAGTCTTTTTAATGTCTTTTTAATGGCTGTTCTTCATTAATATCTCAGGACAGTTACACCACCCTCACATTTTTGACTTCATGCCCTGTGAAAACATCAAAAGGAATTTGAATTCAGAATTTGACTTCATGTGAAGTAGTGTGTGTTCATTGTCAGATATTTATACGTGTTTCTCAGCAGTGAGATCGTTGGATGTCTGCGGTGGGCATTTGGAAATGTTGGGTGAACAACTGAACTGAACTGAAATGATAAGTAATACATTTAATAAACACTGAATTTGACCAGGCATTTAATATTTTACCTTAAAAACAAAACACTGCAGTCACAACTGGGAATTTGTGATATTTTTGTGTAACTTTTAATGTGAATCCTACTTTTTGAAACAGTTTAATAGTTTGTTGTAAGGTTGAGCTGGATGTCAGTGCATGTACTGTATATCGGGACATTTGTACAGATTTTATTTTGTGATCAAATGGAGAACAGAAACTGCAGGATCCTCCATTGATCGCGCATCAGCACTCATATCACAAATGAATTAAATCAAGACTCCAACTCTATAAAACAATCATACACATTTTAAGATCCTATAAAACTCATCTGAACTGCCCTGACATTTGTACATGGCTGTAATAGACACACAATCAGTGACTATTGTATTGTTGCACAGCAGAGTAAATATCACAGCTCTACTGTAATGTCAAAGCTCTACGTATCACATTCTCAAGTATCTAATGCATTTATTAAATTGGAAATACGTGATACAAATATAAGAGATACTAATATGCTCAAAAAATTTATTAATGTATCATAAGAGTATTTTCAGCACATTTGCTTGGTTTAAAACCTCCAGAACAGCATTACCGGCCCGAGCACGTCTTCCAGAGGGTTGTATTGACGATGGTGTGCTGTTATTTTGTGTGTCTGGCTTTTTATTCATCTCAGTATTGACCCTGTGTGTTCATTTAAATGGAGTTTGTCCATTTTAACATGTTGTCATATTTATCAGTCTGCTTGTGTTGGCGGTGCTGACCGCATATCGATATTACTGTTCAGCCATAACTGCCTTCTGCCTCATTCCCAGAGAGAATAAATCGCCCCCCAGACTCACGCAGGCCAAAGAAAACCAATGGGGTGTGAGGTGAACCTGTCAAGAAGCCGTCCAGCTCATATTTCAAGAAAATACAAAGAAAGACATGACAAGTTGCAGTTTTTATTAGAGAAAACCAAGCCTAGAAAATCAACAGTAAAATATTTTAATATGTTATAGTTAATTAGTTTACGGTAGGTTTCCTAATATGGTGAAAAACTGTCTGATAAGACATTTGATGAAATTTCACAGTAAAATTCTGTTATATGTACAGTTTTTTAAAGTTATATGTCCTGTTTTTATCTCTCTCTCTCTCTCTCTCTCTCTCTCTCTCTCTCTCTCTCTCGTCAGCTATCTACACTTAGGTTTATGTTGCATTTTATGTTGTTGTATTTAAAATAAAAAATAAAAAGCTACATTAAAAAAAAAAAAAAAAAATATATATATATATATATATATATATATATATATATATATATATATATATATATATATATATATACTGTATATTAAATATGCATTACTTTAGTGTCATATTTGTTCATATGATAGTGTTTTGTATTTATAGGTATAACACTGTGCACATTTTATTCATTAATTCAAAGGTTTGTTGAGTAATAATACAACTGTTGATTTTGTCATTAATATTATATTTTGTCATTAACATTAATATAGCAATTTCTGATGATATGGCATTAAATCATAAATCAAACACAGGTTTGTGAAAAAGGTGTTTTGTGTGTGTGTGTGTGTGTGTGTGTGTTTATGATGATGATGATGATTGTCAAAGGTACAAAAGGCAAGGAAAGTTTATTTATATAGCACATTTCGTACACAATGGTAATTCAAAGTGCTTTACATAAAAGAAAGTAAATTAAACATGAAGAACAAGCACTTTTAAAACTTAAATGATTTAAAAAATGACTTATTTGAAATTAATTAAAAAAAAGTAGAAATAGATAATGATTTTACTTAAAATTTATAGTGCAAACATAAAATACAGAGCAATCGGTGCAGACACCACACAGTTGATCATTCAATAAATGCACAGCTAAAAAGATGTGTTTTAAGTCTAGATTTAAATGTGACTAGTGTTTTTGCACATCTGATCTCTTCTGGAAGCTCATTCCAACTGCGGGCGGCGTAGTAACTAAAGGAGGACTCCCCTTGTTTTGTGTGAACCTTTGGTATTTCTAACTGACTTGATCCTAGTGATCTGAGTGCTCTGTTAGGTTTATATTCAGTGAACATATCTGAAATATATTTCGGTCCTAGGTCATTTAGTGACTTATATGCGAGTAAAAGTATTTTAAAATCAATCCTAAATGTAACTGGAAGCCAGTGTAAGGACCTGAGGACTGGTGTGATATGCTCAGATTTTCTGGTTCTAGTCAGAATCCTGGCAGCAGCGTTCTGGATGTGCTGCAGCTGTCTAATGCTCTTTTTGGGAAGGCCGGTGAGGAGCCCATTACAATAGTCCACCCTGCTGGTGATAAAGGCATGAACAAGTTTCTCCAAGTCTTGACTGGAAATAAAATATTTAATTCTTGCAATGTTTTTTAAATGGTAGTATGCTGATTTAGTTACTGCTTTGACATGACTACTGAAACTAAGGTCTGTCTCCAGAATCACACCAAGATTCCTGACTTGATTTTTAGTTGTTTGACCCCTAGAGTCAAGGTATGCATTCACCTTGAACACTTCATCTTTGTTTCCAAATGCAATGACTTCAGTTTTTTCCTTATTTAACTGAAGATAGTTCTGGCACATCCAACTATTAATTTTATCAATGCATTGGCAGAGGGAGTCAATGGGGCTGTAGTCATTTTGGAGATAAGGCTAGGTAAATCTGGGTATCATCAGCATAGCTGTGATAGGCAATTTGGTTCTTTCTCATCATTTGACTTAGTGGATATACAGGCTAAACAAGAGTGGTACAAGAATTGAGCCTTGAGAATTGAGTCCACTTAGACTTATGCTCTCCTAGACTCACATAATAGCCTCTCCCTTCTAAGTATGATCTGAACCATTTGAGTACCATCCCAGAAAGCCTGATCCAGTTTTCCAGTCTCTCTAGTAGTATGTTATGATCGACAATGTCAAACGCAGCACTGAGATCTAGCAATACCAGCACCAGTATTTTGTCACAATTTAAGCTAATATCATTTATTATCTTAACGAGTGCTGTCTCTGTGCTGTGATGTGATCAGAAACCAGATTGAAAATTGTCCAGGTATCCATTTGAGCATACGTATTTATTCAGCTGATTAAAAACTACCTTTTCTATAATTTTGCCTATAAAGGGAATATTAGATATTGGTCTATAACTGCTCAAAATGGTGTTATCAAGATTGCTCTTTAACAACTGCAGATTTCAGGGAGTTTGGAAATGTCCCAGAAAGAAGTGAGGCATTCACTATTTCTAAGAGATCTGCTTCTAAACCGTTAGGCACACTTTTGAATAAAGATGTGGGAAGTGTGTCATGACAGCAGGTTGACGATTTAAGGTGCTGCACTATGTCTTCCAGAATTTTGCTATCAATTGCTTCAAAAATAGTAAAAGTATATTTTTGATATTGTGGCCTAATCTGCCTGACCTCTGCATTACTTGAAGATGTGTCAATCGCCTTCCTGATATTGATGATCTTCTCAGAAAAGAAGGATGCAAACGCATTGCATTTGCTGTCTGAGAGCATTTCATTCGGAATCTGACTTGGGGTGGGGGGGGGGGTTGTCAGTCTCTCAACAGTGGCAAAGATAGTATGAGAGTTATTTAAGTTACTGTTTATAAGGTTTGAGAATAAATTCTGTCTGGCTGTGGCTAGTTTCACATTGAAAGCATGAAGGCTGTCTTTATAGATGCTATAGTGAATTCAAGTTTTGTCTTCTGCCACATCCACTCTGCTTTTCTGCATTGTCTTTTCATAGTCTGAACTGCTGTTGATCTTCTCCAAACTAATTTCTGTCTGCTTGTTTTCTTACTGACTATTATTGGAGCAATATCATTAATAACATTCTTAACTTGATTATTATTAGGGGAACAAATGAAATGGAAATACTTGATATTGTTAATAATTGTAAGAATAAAAAATCAACTGATTGTAATGATATTGACATGTCATTATTAAAAAATATCATAGAATATAGTAAAACCATTTACATATATTTGTAATCAATCATTTTTAACAGGTATATTTCCAAATAAAATGAAAATAGCTAAAATTATTCCCATCTTTAAAAGCGGTGATAGACATTTTTTTTTTCAATTACAGACCAATTTCTCTGCTTTCCCAGTTCTCTAAAATTTTGGAGAAACTATTTGTGTGTAGGCTAGACAACTTCATAGACAAACATAAACTACTGAGTGAACATCAGTATGGTTTTAGAGCAAATAGGTCAACTTCAATGGCAGTGATGGAAATGGTAGAAGAGATTTCCACTTCTGTGGATAATAATGAATATACTGTGGGGGTGTTCCTGGATTTAAATAAAGCTTTTGACACTATTGATCATGGTCTATTAATGAGGAAACCGGAAAGATATGGTATAAGAGGCAAAGCCTATTTTTGGTTAAAAAGTTACCTTGATGACAGATATCAATTTGTCCAAATAAATGATGTTAGATCAGATTTAATGAAAGTTACTTGTGTATTGTTCCACAGGGCTCGGTGTTAGGCCCCATAATGTTTGTACTGCATATAAATTATATTTGTGAAGTGTCAAAAATATTAAAAATGGTTTTGTTTGCTGATGACACTCAATTATATTGTTCAGGGAAAAAATTGGAACAGCTTCTGAATACAGAGGAAACTGAATTGATGATCTTAAAAAAATGGTTTGATGATAATAGATTGTCATTGAAATTAAGTGAAACAAAGTTCATAATATTTGGTAATCGAAAGAGTATTAATAAAGTTAAAATTAGGATTAACAATGAGGAAATAGATAGAATATATGAAAATAAATTTCTAGGTGTTATAATAGATCATAAATTATGTTGGAAACCACATATTAATCATGTAAAAAGAAAAATGTCACAATCCATTGCAATATTACATAAAACTAAACATATTCTGAATGAAAACTCATTATATATTTTGTATTGTGCACTCATAGTTCCATACATGATCTATTGTGTGAAGGTTTGGGGACATGCATATAAAACCAATATAAATCCAATATATATGTTACAAAAAAGAGCAATAAGGATTATAAAACATTTTGACTATCACAAGCCAACTAATCATTTGTTTAGTAATTTAAATGCTTAAAAAAAATGATTTAGTACATTTCTATACTGTACAGACAATGTATAAAGTCTATAATAATTTGCTTCCAAACTGTATCCAGAGGCTGTTTGAAATAAGAGAAAGTCAGTATGGAATAAGAGAAATGCATATGTTTAAAAAAATAAGGGTAAGAACTAATACAAAAAATAGATGCATATCTGTCAAATGGGTTAATCAATGGAATAATTTGCATACATAATTAAAATTGTGTAATTCACTTTGTAAATTCAAGAAAATGTTTAAAAACAAGGTGGTTAATAATTATTTAATTTAACTGGTATTATAATTTATTTTATTTTATGGACATTATTAATATTATTAATTAATAATTATTATATGATGCAGTCACACTTGTAGCAATATTTGTTAGTTCTGTTTGTTGATTCAGGGTTTACATCATTACTATGTGTCTTTACATCAATCTTAGTTTGATGCATAATAGGCCACAGATTAGATGAGTTTGCCCTTCGGTTTGAGAAGGCCTTAAACTTTCTATCACATGATAAAACTGAAATAGAGAAATTAGTACTTAAGTAATTTTGTGTTATTGTATCAATTATATGTTGTAACATTATATCTATGACAAATACACATTGTTACTGTCCATTTAAGTTAAACCACTAATAACATAAAATCCGTCTTCCATATTTTTATTCATTTATTTTATTATAGTGTGTGTGTGTGTGTGTGTGCGCGCGTGCACATGTGTGTGTGTGTGAGAGTCTCTGCACCATCAAACCACTCATATACAGTAAAGGCAGATGTTTAAAAGCTGCTGTCGCTCTGAACCCTTTTTCTCAAGGCATTTTTAGACCCGCAGAGAAGACTTTCACAGGTGTGAACAGATCTTTGAAAGAAAAAAGACTTAAATCTGTTTTTATCTGCAATGCTCTGAAAGAGCAAAACTGAAAACTCAAGACATTTTCAGAATTTTTTAGAAAGAAGTTGCCATAAACCTGCTGCTTAATATGCATGCAAACTTTCTGTGGTCTCTTGGGAAGACTGCAATCCTGCTGGAGTCTTTCAGTCGTGGCAGTCAAACATCGCCATTTCATCAAGAGAACATTTCTGAGCTTCTACAAACCCCGTCAGTCAAGAAGAACATCAGTATGAAACTGAGAAACCTCAGATGTACAAAAACAAACATGTCTGACCATTTAAAATGGGAGGATTTGAAGATCTCTTGATCTCACATAAAATATTTACGCCGTTTAATTTAACACTGTACAAATCAGAAGAGAGTGCAAACCTCAATCTATTATTAAAGATGAAGATCAAAAATCACTGGATTTGTACATGTTCTGAAGACAAGTTTGTCAGTGCAAAACACCGAGATATCAGGTCAGGCCATTTCTAGACAATAGTTGTTTATTGTATGATGGTTTAACAACAGCACCTCTCCTCAGCAAACCACGAGGAAACATTCAGATTCATAGGATATTAAAATATTGAGAATGAAAAATCTAAATCCATGCAGCTCATTAATTTTGGGAATTTATATATATATATATATATATATATATATATATATATATATATATATATATATATATATATATATATATATATATATATATATATATATATATCCAGACCATTTTATAGTTATACGAAAATGAATACAGCAAAACAACTTTTATTTTGACAGCCTCACTGAATACATTGTGGCAACCAGAAAAATGAATGTAACTGACAATTGGAAATGTTTGCATTTGATGCTGCAGTGTAACGTTGTCACAAAATGAATAACTTTCACTTATAGAATAACTGTTTCAGAGTTATAATAATGGACTATAGCTTTATAAAGGATATATTCTGTGGAGTACATGTAGTCTAGACTTGGCACCTTATTTTGCTTTATTTCTGTGAATGTGCAGACTTCTGAATCATTAGCTGTTCTAATAACTAGAAGAACAACACATTATTTGTGCTTCAAACCAGTGATTATAATTATAACAATGCATTACAATAATATAATAAACAGCAGTTTACATGTCAATCAGCACTAGCCATTTCTGTGCATCTAAAATAATTGGAAGCAAATAAGTCCAGAAGTCGTGCACATTCAAGTTACAAATGGGGAGCTGCTGTTACGTAATAAAGAACATGGTATTTTGAGAAAAGCACACTGAACTTGAAGATCTTGCTGCAAACGAGAGCAGGAGATATTGTGTAAAATGCTGGTTATATGGAGATGAACTGGGTTTATTTTATGCAAATGACACTCGCTAGTTTATAATCATTGGCAGAGCAAATGAATGTGCATTATGCATCTGCTGTGAATCTGGCGCCCGTAGCATGAGCACTTCTGCATGCATGAATTTGTAAACTGTACATAGTTATTAGTGAAGGAGAGCCATGACTTATTCAGCAGCCTTTCTCAGTGGAAACTTCTGTAGGTTTCCATCAGTAAATAAATGATGAGCTGGAGTTTGTGAAGTGCTGTGAATGCTGTGGCCTCGGGATCTCTACCTCGGGCACTAGTCTATGGGGTTAGATCTCTGACAAAATTCTCAGCCTGAAATATCATATTATGGGTGAATAAAAGACAAGCACAAAAACTCAGTTTGTGCACATGCAAAATGCACTTTTGTGCACTGAAAATATGTTCTTTCACACACATAGTTGTGGCAGAGATCTAGTCCCATACTAGACTGTTCCCAAAGTGATACTGCGTTATAAGACAGTTCCTCATACCAACCAAAACTGTCTCACTTTTCTTTTTGTTGTACTTATCATGCTGTTGGTTTAGAAACTTGCTAAGGGCAAATGCTACAAATACATTGTGAATTAAATTTTGCTAGATCATTTTCTTTTATGCATAATATTTTAAAGTTCATAATGTGCAGGAATCACAACCGTCAAAAGCAGTTTATAAGCTCAATGAACGGTTGTTTATTGACTGTTATGGACAGCTGATGGAAAACATGATGAACATTGACTGTCATGACAACAATACAGAAACAAAGCTGTTTTATTTCATTTTGTGACCTTTTATTTTCAGTATTTAAAGGAACAGCTCACACAAAAACAAGCATTTGCTGAAAACATGCTCACCCTCAGGCCATTCAAGATAGAGATGAGTTGAGTTTGTAGATGAGTTTGTTTCTTCATTTGTTGGACTGGATTGCTGTGGGTTACTTGTGGATTATTGTGATGTTTTTATCAGCTGTTTGGACTCTCATTCTGACGGCACCCATTCACTGCATCCATTGATGAGCAAATGATGCAATGCTAAATTTCTCCAAATCTGATGAGGATGAGCACATTTTCATTTTGGTTTAACACACACACACACACACACACATGTATGATGCATTAAACGAAATTAAATCTGCAAACAAATGGTGTTTTTAATTCTGTAACATGACATGACTCTCATATACTGTATACTCATTATTAATATTCAGGCTGGTAGTTTTGTTCACTCACAGACAAGATCTGTCTTATTAGTGCATTTCTGTCACTTCTAAATGAAAAGAAAATTTGAAACTGAAATTAAGGATCATGATCGTCAGACAACCAGAAATTAGTCTGTTATGAGCTTTTAAAGCTAAGGTTCAACATCCTTTCATCCTTTTTTAGTTGTAGTAGTAGCATAACTACAATAACTAAAACGATCTGTTTTGTTGTTGTTGTTAGACTTTATGTAAGTACCTTCATTTAATTCATTTAATTCCTTCATATATTTTGGTGCACTGTATGTATGCATGTGTGTGTGAGTGCTGTGGATTTTTTTTATCAGTTAATTAATTTAGTTATTTAGTTTAGTTTTTTTTTTTTTTTTTTTTTATAAAAAAAATCTGACCATTTAACATCATCAAGAACAACCCCCAGAGTAAAACCTTCTTCTGTGGTCCTGTGAAAGTTGTTGGGATCAAGGCAACAGATTTGTCAGTGACCAGGCTTTATGTAAAGAGCAAGATCTCTTTAATTAGCATCTGGAGATGAAGTTAACACAGAGGTTCAGTCACTTTATCCTTGTCTAGACTGTGAATGATCACTGAGCGTCTTCCATATGGAGCTGGTTTGAGTTTAGTCAGATTGTGTTTGTCTGTATTGTAATTTTGATAAAGATCGGATCTAATTTGATGAGTAACTACTGCAGACGTGCAGGTTTCAGCGAGCAGCTTTACAATGAGAGATTGATAAAGCCATCAGCACTGAAATGAGCTGCTCAAACTGATCAGACTGACATGATCAGGGATCCTGCTAAAAATAAACCAGCTCATTTCTAACCTCCAGACAGCGACAGCGTTCACATACCAGCACTCACTCACATCATTTACCTCCATTTATTCAGAGTTTGCTGTATTCTTTTATTATTATTATACTCTATGTAACACAGTAAAAATTATGCTTAAATATACATAAACGTAATACAAAAAAAAAAAAAGACCAAATGCACCATAACACTAGTCCAAATGACAATAGATTTCTGAAGTTTATATTTGAATAGACACGGAAAAATTTTAGAGTTGAGAAGAAAAACAAAAACAAAACAACAACAACAAATGCATACAGGGTTAGAACAACATGAAGGTGAATAAATGATGACAGCATTTTCATTTTGGGGTGAATTGATGATCCATCAAAGGCCGCAGAGCATATATTTACAATTTATGAAATAACTCAGGAGAGAGAGAGAGAGAGAGAGAGAGAGAGAGAGAGAGAAATAATAATGCGGTCACTGTCAATGTATAGTCAGTGTTAGATTGTCAGTATTGTAATACAGTACTACTACTAATTTAATGCACATTTTACAACAAACATTTCTGTTTTTTTTAGAGTTAGGGTCATTTCACTATTGTCTATACTGTAATACAGTAAAAAGTAATGTAATTGGTTTATTTAAATATAAGGCAATGCAACAAAAAGATGCTACAATAATTCATGCACATTTTATAATAATAATAAAAAAAATCACTTTGCAACAATTACTTTTTTTAGAACAATAAAATAAAGCAACAACAACAACTATAATAATAATATTGAAAATTATTGTTGCTTTCTTTTAATTATGAGGTGAAATAATTCCCAGTTAACCTGTCAAATTAAATTTAAACAAAATTAATTACATTAAATAAATTTAATAAAAAAAAAAAAAAAATCAGAAACATTGAATTGTCATTTAGTTTAACTTGATGTACTGAAAAAATAAATATATATGAATGCATCTATAAACAAAAACTAATAAAAATGACAAAAAAACACAACACAATAAGTTGAACTATTATTAAAATCAAAACAGAAATCTAAAACCAAACACTGTCTGGAAACATTATTCAGCTGAACTGGTATCTCTGTGACACTAAAATAATGCCTGAATTCACCTTTTTAAATGGCACAGCATTTGGGTTGAATGTGCTTTAAAAGACTTCAATTATTGTAAGCGTTAACCCTAAATCTGTGTCTGTGAGTGAGATAAATGCTGGAGCAGAGAGACGAGGGTCTGTCCTTCAGCTCGGAGGAGCTCCTGTGATGATTAGATGATGTTATCTGTGTTTGGTCTTCAGCTGCAGTTCACGCCGTCTTCATATATTTAATTAAAATGCCATCGGTCAGAAGAAAGGCCAGTTATCTAACACAGATGCCTCTCTGCCCTCTAATTCAAAGATTATCTGCTGTGATTGGCGTCTGGATGTTGAGATGGAGCGAGTGGAGAAAAGGAACACACACACACACACACACACACACACCGCTGTCACCTGACCGCTCCATCTCCATGGCAACTATCAGGCGCACAGCATCGCTGATGAACAGCTGTGGTTCTGTGCTGATCGCTGGATTGTACGATGTGTGTCTGACATGCTGCTCTTACTAGTGCTGCAGGTGTTTATCTGAGCAAATTCCCACATTATTCACCATCTTTTCCAAGAGTGCATAGTCCACAATGCAATGCACTCGACTTGATTAAGCATTTTTATTGCAATGAGATGTAATGCCTCGTTAAAGCAGAACTGGACATGATGTTATGTGCACATGAATCAGTATCACAATGAGCAGAATAAAAACATATAAAAATAAATAAATAATAAAGTGGAAAAAAGTGGTCAACATGTGAATGACTGTATTATTATTATTAAGAAATGAATAATTTATTTAGCAAGGATGCAGTAAGTTGATCCAAAAGTAACGTTAAAAAAAAGTAATGTTAAAAAAAATAATTATGCTGAAAATACAGGTTTGATCAAATAAATAAATTGCACTTTAACAAAAAAATTAGTTATTAATTAATTAGTTATTAATTGCAATCATATTTTAAAATTTTACTGTATTTTTTAATTCAGAATGTCCAACTTACTAGTTGTAAAAGTGAATAATGATACATGAATTTGAACTAATAAAAAAGACACAGGTGTGTAAACATTACACCCGCAGAACAATACGCAGCATAACATCATTTATTATTTATTCTGGATGTAAGGAGATGTTTGTTTGTTGACAGTCAGTAACAGCAGCACTTCCTGTTTGATACAAGCTGTCAGGAAATGAGTCGCTTCTGTGATCAACGTCTGAGATCTCAATCCTTTCTAAAACTAAAACACCAATGGAAATCATTTTAGGTCATTGACATAAAGCAGAATTACATTTTAAAATATTTTCATTTTAACTGTATTCTCTTTTTTTTTCAATTTTTACTGTAGAAAACTATAAGCAAAATATGTGCCAAAATTTTAAATGAAATTATTTAATTTTAATTTCCATTTCGACAATGCATTGTCCCTGACATTTTGAAAAATAAAATGCTGTTGGTGATTTTACATTATATTATTGTTCTCGCAGTAATAGTGACACAATTCAAAATAAAATGTAAAAAGTAAAAAATGAATTTTGTATTTCACAAATATCACATATCTCTATTTATTTCACACTTTTCATCAACTCATATGCAAATTCTGTGTTGATCTGGGGGCGGGGCTTATTGTTCACACAACATACAGTTAATTAAAAAATCTATTCTTCTGTATGATCCTGGAGACTTGTCAGTACATAGAAAAGATGGTATGGATAGTAGCTGATCAACAAGAGACTGATTCACAAGCACGACTGGAGCAGGACACTTCTCAGGGGTAAGTGTCAAGTTTTGACAAGTTTGTGGTAATTATAAGATATGATCAAACACATTTACTCTTACAGCGTAAGATGCATCATCTTCTTGACATGATGTTAACCACACGGACATGTAACTGTGTTTGTGGGCAGTCAAGCTGATGATGTAGAACTTGGGTGGACATTATACAAATGTGTTACTTTGTGACATAGAGTCGTAACAGAATAAGATTTAAATTATTAGTGACTTGTTTAGGTGATTGCGATCCGACTCTTTTTTTTTTTTTTTTTGACAGACAATAACTTTACTTATTGTGCACTGTCAGCTTCACAACTTTGCAGATAGTTTACAGAGGATTGTGTTTCTGTGCTCATGTGATCTCTGACTCTCTGCAGGGGTTAGTTTCTCTGGATGGCTGCCGGGCCGGCGGAGGTCCGTCAGGGTCCTAACGAGCGAGTCCAGAGCTGGTCAGAGCACCACACACTGATACAGCCCACTGGGACACAGAGACATGGACATTGGCTGAATATTTACTCCCAGCAAAGATGAAGACGAGTTTGGACTGATTTGGAGAAGTGTAGTATTACATCTCTTGCTCTGCAGTGATTTGGTGCCGTCAGAATGAGAGATTATTGAATTATATTTAAATCTTAATCATGGATTTGTTTCTTACAAACACACATATTTCTCTTCTCCAGATGTGAACTGGTGGACTGGAGTGCTGTGGATTATTGTGATGTTTTTATCAGCTGTTTGTACTCTCATTCTGACGGCACCCATTCACTGCAGAGCATCCATTGATGAGACACTGATGCAATGCTACATTTCTCCAAATCCGATGAAAAAACAAACTCATCCTAATCTGGCATGATCTGAGGATGAGAACATTCTCTACTAAGTTACATTTTTTTTGGTGAACTAATGCTTTAACATTTTTCTTTAAGAAGTTTACTTGAAATGAGATGATTGTTCAAGTTTCACAGTCAGTCCTCAATTACTACCCGGTGGCACACTCAACAGAAAAAGGGCAATAAACACATGTTACTTTAGATGTTATTTATACTTGGTTTTAGTTAACTGGTTTTGGTTTTAGTTAACATATAATGTTCATTTGAATACAAATAAGTGTGTGGAATATTAAAATCCAAAGAGCTGAGAAAACATTTAGTTCTGATGTTCTGCTCCGAGACAGTTAAATATGAACTCATCCAGACTACAGCTGATTTACATTGATCGTGCAGTATCTCTCTCTCTGTGTGTGTGTGTGTGTGTGTGGGAGAGAGAGAGAGAGAGAGAGAGAGAGAGATAGTGTGTTCTGAGCTACTGTGCAAGCATGTTGGCATTCTGCCTATTATGAGCTGCTGTAATGATTCATTAATAATGTGAAGTGTGTGAGAGATTGACTGAGTGTGTATGTGTGTGTGTGTGTAAGAGAGAGGGTGTTAGATTGCAACACATTTCATTAACTCAAACATGTCAAAAGTGCCAATCAAACTGACATCAGTGTAGAAAACACAAACACACCCACCCCCACACACACGCACGTGCACACACACACACACACACACACACACACACAATCAACCAGAGCTCATCTTAACATTATATCAACAAACTTTTTAAGATAAACATCTTCAAATAATAAAAATAAACATCCTGATTTCATTATTATATAACAATAACATTTTTCAAGCAACGTTTTCCTTTTGTGTTAATGTAATTCATTTTAATGATTTATTTGTATAAATATGGTGAATAACTGATAACAGAATTTAATTTGGATACATGAATCCAGTCTAGTTTATGCAGTGGTTGAACTTCTTCACTAACCCATCAAACATGAAGTCTTCAGCACAGCAGCGCCACAAGCACCAATCGAACGTCCCTGAACGACGCTTTAATCTTTCATTGTACCTCAAGCATTTCAAGGATTCATCTATAACTCAATAGAAGTAATTTCAAAAG
This sequence comes from Carassius auratus, assembly GCF_003368295.1. Classification (NCBI taxonomy): domain Eukaryota; kingdom Metazoa; phylum Chordata; class Actinopteri; order Cypriniformes; family Cyprinidae; genus Carassius; species Carassius auratus. The sequence goes on along the minus strand of NW_020527570.1, from coordinate 89,116 downwards.
ATGTTCCTCATTGTTCCGTATAGAGCTGAAGAAGAATTCTGTCTCCATGGCAACTTGTCATCCCGGTACCCAGCATCTTTTAATTTCCTTAAAGAGCACTGGATTCCAAAACATCTTTTCACGTTGTGCCTATCGGACAGAACTGATTGAAATGTAAAAACTGTCATCATGAAGGAGAATAAATCTTATTTAGGCAGTCTGGCAGGCATTAGACATTGACTGGTTTGTATACTCCGTACATACACATCTACAAACTTTAATGGCAGGATGTTTGTCATACATTATGACTTTAGCTCTTTGTCATCGTTGCTTTACTTAGCATTTATTTTCAAATTTTTGAAAGTGTATATGTTTAAAATGGAAAATGTTCTATATTCAGGCTTTTACTATCTAAATCAGATTTTTAAAAAAATATATATAATACTGCTGTTATGAGGTTTTACATACAATTTGTTTGGTAATGGCTGAAATGTGGAGTGACAAGATACGACAGAAGTCATTAATTTGACCATTTTTTACATGCCACATCACTTCTGGGAACATCTGACGAACCACTTGCCTGATATTTTAGTTCAGCATTAATATAAATTTAGTATGCTTGTGCAACTCCACTGAATTAATTGCTTGTGCTTGTAATATTCTCAGTATCACTTGAATAACTTTAAATGCAAATGCAAAATGTGGTCTGAAAGTGGCTTCATTAGAGCTCGTTACCAAATTAAGCGATATTGGAAATTTAATTCTGAAGCAATCAATCTTCAATTTATTTATAAATTACATTTTAATTTAATTGATGATTTTCTCTATAAAGTGAAAAATGTCATTACCAGCACACAGAGTATCCACCTGAAACCACAATCAAATCTGTTTTACTTATATATTTTTTTCTTTTTTTACCATATATGTAACATGGTTTAATAAGGTTTCTCATCAAAAGAGCCCCTAATTAACAAAATGTGTCGTGTTGCAGAAAACGCAGAAACCCAGCGACTCGGCTTCACTCTGTCAGTCATTTATTTGTTGGCAAACAAGTTTCACTGTTACAACAAATATTAGTGAGAGGTCATTCAACCACAGGAGGAAAAAAGGGATAAAAGAATAAATAAAATCATATTTGTAATGATAAAAAAATCTAATATGTGCCACATTCATTTACCCCCAGACATTTTTGCAGAAAAGTTTGTAATTTTTCCCTCAGTGAAATAAATAACCATTCATTCCCCACCAAAAAAACAAATTAAAAATCAAACAGAAGGTATGCTGGATCTCTGCAGCTAAATCACACAAGTGCACCTCTGTCTGAATGAAAACGACCTCCGCTGATCATATACCATAACACCTCTCATATCTCTACTCCAAAATAGCAACATATTTTCAATGTTGGGCTTCCTTTCTTCATTCATCTACAAGCCGGTGTCTATAAATCAAAGCGAACGAGGAAAATAGGAATTATTTTTTGTCTATCCTGTCATTTTTGTTTTACTTGCCATTATTCACACTGAAATGAAGACGTGAATGTAAAAGACATAATTAAAAAAAAAGAGCAAGGGATCAAAACCTGTCATTGAGGACGAGACCACCGGGAGAGAAAAGGAAATGATCTGAAATCACCATGGTTACAGAAGCGGAGGGCGTAGGAACAGAATAAGCACTATCCTGTGTAACACTAGTGTCTGTACATTTACATAGAAATATTGTAGAATAATCCAGTATTAGTTCTTCCCCCGCTTCTCGATATTTGTTATTAATACAGCAAAGAACAGAAATGATGTCCAAGAGCACATGGTGAAGACGTCTTTCTTCATATTGTTCTCCGTCGCAGCAAAACGTGCTGCTTTTCACCATGTGAGAAGAAGAAAAATATTTAAAAAGCAAATATATGTATACAGAAGATATTAAAATCGTTTTCGAGTCACAGACTTGATTGGTGTTGACTAGATGCACTGAGCTACTAACAATGTTTTTTGGCAGTCATTTGTATTCCTCCGGGGTCGCAGAGAGTAAAAAAACCCTCGAAATCTCACACTCCCCCACAAGGTTATACAGCAAATCCATTTTCGGGTCCATTTTCCCTTGAAGTAGAAGTGCACTACCAATAGAATCCAAAGAATGTCAGGTTTCATTCCTTTACAAGCAAGAGTAATCCTCTCCTGAACAGAATACAAGATTGCCTCCCAAGGTTTGTTGGTGCAGTTAATTTCTCTGCGGACACAGAAAAGCTAAAGTGAACAACTGCGGACGACAGAACAGTACAGAAACGTAGAAGAGCCAGCAGAGGTCGAAATGTCATGGGTTACGGGTGTGAATGCGACTGGGTTTGGCGCCCTCTATAGGCTGGTGACCATGTGAGCGGTTTCCCTTGGTGTTTCTTCAGGGGAAACCTCATCTTTGGGTGGGACGATAAAGCCTTCGCTGCTGCCGCGGCCCAGTTGGTAGTAGCTATGCAGCTGGTGCAGATGGTTACGCGAGCCCAAGTTGGGCATGCTCTTATAATACACGTCGTCCGGCTCACCGCTTCTGGGGAGCGTGTGCATGTCACCGCTGCGAGGCAGCGAATGCATGTCAGAGCGCTCGGGGTCGGGGAGCGTGGGCATGCTGGTGTAGAGCGAGTCTCTCTGCGGCGATGGAGTCTCTTCCGTTTGCTCCTCTGTCAGCAGAGGGAAGAAACTCTCGCTGTTGTCTTGCGGAAGGCGCCGTCTCGATGAAGAAGCCGAGCTGAAGGTGGAGGGAAGAGGCTGGATGTGGCGTGGAAGCAAGGGTGCATTGGACTCTTCCCTGATCAGCTCCAGCCCTAGACAGTCCTCATGTGGGAGAGACACAGAGTCGTCCAAACCCAACGTCAGATTGACAGGCAGCATGTGCGAGTCTTTGACCCCGCCTCCATTGCTGACTTCGTTAACCAGCTTGTTCATGAGGTTGCGTCCGTGCTCGGCCGTGTGGCCGTGGTTGTTCAGGTAGGTGGGCAGGTAGTTGGAGGTGAGCTCTTTCAGGATGCGTTTCTCCAGCGTGGTCTCTTCGTGTACGTTGTACGTGCGGCCCATGATTTGCACGCAGTCTCTCATGTAATCGGCACTAGCTAAGCTGTAGCTGTTGCCTTGGTTACCATTCAGTGGTAGAGTATCCATGGCACTTGTATCCCGAGCATTGTTCAGGATTCCCTCTGCAAATGGACAGTCAGAGAGAAGAGTAATTAAAATCAGCTTGCGCCTGGCGCATCTGTAAGACCGACATGCAAAACAGCTCGCCGAAACAAACCGAAAAACCTTGAAACCATTCATCCCTGAGGTGGACGCTCATTGAGCTTCCAAACCATTGCTATTTTGGGTATTGATTGGATTTGTCAGGAGTTCAAGGCTGATGTGAGGTTTAAAACTCATTTCAGAATTCACTGAAACGTGCCAGCTAAGTCTGCAATGATGGACTTACCTGTCAAACTCATCTTTCGGCTATGAATTTGCAACCTCGATTGTCCTCATCTCCAATAGCAAATAATACACAAATCACTCTGCAAAGCCGGCAAACACAACAGAAACACAACGCACGGACACTAACACACCACGATACACAACAGCTAATGCACGCAAAGCATTCAACAAACCAAATCATGCTGGCCTTTATATAACACTCAAGTATCATTGGGTACAGAGAGAGCAGCTTCTCCGCCTATATATATCTCTCTAAGTTAATTAACTTTTGCATTTTATCAGCATCTTGATGTTAAATTCTTAATAAAAAGAAGCATGCAAGTGTGGGCTAATAACAAACTCTCACACTCTTATAACAAAATGTGGGATCACTTTCTTGTTTACCAATTTTTAGCTGTAACATTTGAGCATAAACAAATAAATAGCATTTGTTTCACTTATCAGTGGCTTAGACAAATAAGCACATTTTAATTGGTGGAAAAAGACCAGGGTTGCAAAACACAGACCTGTCCACTCAGCTTCTAGTTTAACAAAAGCATCACTTTGTGTTAAAGAAGAGATGAGAAAACTTAGGTTTTCATTTTAATGAGGTTGAGAGTGCTCTCCGATTAGAATATCGACTAAAACATCTCTTAGCAGAATGGCGTTAACTATAGTTTTAGGGAAAGAGTAATAACGTTAAGGGAAATTACATTTGGTAAGCAATGTTTAGTTTGACTCCCATACTTGTCTCTCTGTAGGGCTCTTAAAGGACAGCATGGGAAAGGAAAGAGAAAAAGGTACAGGTAAGCATTCACAGTGACCGCTCAAATAGAACATGCACACAGACCTCTCAAATACAGACACACACCCCCATGTCCCTTTGCAAATCCCAGGATGCACATGTAAATGCTATAAAATTGTGCTTTAAAGACCCTTGACTCTCTGGAGGGCACATAAATGGCTTCTGTCTCCATTAGTGACGCGCTCCGCTCTGAACGCGGTTCCACAGTTAGACTTGGATTCGGTAAGAGAGTTATTGATCGGGCTAAAGAGGAACATTAAAAGTGGCCTGGGATCTATTCGTAATTTCGGGGCTTTTATTGATATTAGATTTCAAGGTCGCTACAATGTTTTCAACGCAGATGATGAGGTTGTTATCCAGCGATCGCCCCTCCCCACTGACACTGTCCAGAAACACGTCTGTCTCTCCGTCTCTAGTGCCTTCTGAATTCTTTCAGATCCATGCGTTAGTGGAGGTGGCGGTAACAGGTGGTGACGGGGAGAAAGCAGATCACCAGTGCAACAGACAGACAGGGCGAGATGGAGTGAGACAGCTGCATGCAGAGATGCGTTACTGCTAATACGAGAAGCCAGGCCTCCTGCGTGCATCTCAGCGTGAGAGCGCCGTGGATTCATGTTCTAAAAGAATGCGATAGGCATATGAAGTACTGCTTTGAAAAAAACGTTTTTCTATGTAGCTCTGAAAAAGCGTGCTCTGTTGAGACACATCAGTGCTGTGACACGCCACTAAATACTCCTAGCATCTGTCCAATGCCTTTTGCGTGAGACACATGAGAGTGACATGTCTTCAAGTCTAAACACTTTGTATGAAGTCTTACTCCGTGTTTTGCATGCATGGAGCGAATTTATTTTTAGTTGCATCAGTTCTGTGACACACCACAGAAATACCTAGCACCTAAAGACCGTACGATTTGGTATTGTAATTCAAGTTGCAGTTGCATTTCTGTTTAGTTAAAAAATATTGTCAAACCATGGATCTTCTGAAATGCCAGACATTAATGCATTTATAAAGTTTGCAGATGCATTTGTTATGACGTGCAGGGACTGAAATGACATGGTGAAAATTGCAGCATAAGGGCATGGCAGATTTCTGGTCTGAAAGAACACTCAAGATATGTGAAGTCTTACTGAGTGTTTGAATGAAAGGAAAGCATTTATTGTTTTCAGCTTCACCAATACTTTGACAAGCCAAAAAAACTCAGTAGCGTCACAGACCAAACCTGTGCACAAGGCACATTAAACTGGTACTATATGTCTTCAGTTCCAGTTTGGACAGTTTTGTCTTGTGATTAAGCACTAATGCAAACACAAGTTTGAAATCGCATTTCTCTCTAGATGAGAAAATTGCTCTACCTTGCTTTTCCTGAAATTTCAGGCCTACTACAAGCACTGCAGCATGCAAACATGGTAGATTTCTGGCCAAAAATCTGAGTGTTTGCATATAGGGAATGCATAATTATTTTCAATTGCATCAGTGTTGCAACATATCACATTAAATTGTCTATCACTGTCAAAACAATTTATGGCAAAAAAAAAAAAAAAATGCATTTGCCTTGCTCCTCCTGAAATGCCAGGCATTGTGGAAGCATTGCTGCATGAGTGCATGAACACCCTAGATGTGTGATGTCTGCATTCTGCATGAATACTGCAACATGCCAAAAAAAAAAACTGTGTAGCAACACTGTCGCATTAGACTGGCACATCTTCAGAAGAGTATATCTATTTTGTGTTATGATGCATTTATTCAATTTGCAGTCGCATTCCTGGCTAGATTAAAATGTCCTTATCTCATGTTTGTGTCAGGTCTCTTGAGGTCATTGCTGCAGATTTTTGGTCTGTAATGAAGTCTTACTGAGTGTTTCACATGCAAGAGGCACATTCATTGTTTTGAGTTGCATCAAGCCAAGTTTGGCTGTCCAAACCCATCTGCAGCAGACACATTAGTGTGACATGACTTCAAAGGAGCGGGTGATTTGATTTTATTCTGCAATTAGGCACTAATGCATATAAAGATTGAGTCGCATTTCTGTCAAGCAGCTAAATGTAGCTATCAGTTATTATAATTATTTCAGCTTGATGAACTCATTTTTCATTGGGAATTACATGTTTGTTTGGCTCAGACTGTACCAGACAAAAGACAAAGATGACCGCAGACACATTCAGTATGAAGCCAAATAGCGGAGCCCTTATCCCCAACTCACACACACACATACTGTACACACACACACACACACACACACAGTTAGTGCACTGGAAGTCAAAGCAACGGAAGAATGCAGCACACCTTGAGTGTTGTACATGCTGAGGGTGGGGTTGTTATAGATGGCTGAATCGCCCAGTAAGGTGTTATAGGGGTTGTTAGAGGCGTGAGCGCGCAGCAGAGAGTTTGGGATGAGGTGATTGGCCATGGCACCTGATACAGCCGCACAGATGGAGAGAAGAACACACAGAGAAGATCAAACAAACGCAGCAACAATGTTAGCATCGTTATCATACAGACCACTCATCAGCAGCCACAGATAAAAATAAAATAAAATAAAAAGCAAGAGCATTCAACCAATGTTAGCACTCTGACGGTCTATGTGAGTGAGTGCTGCAGTGCATTTTAAGTGAACATGATCTCTTTTACAAAGAACAACAATATTGATGACTAATTTTGCACCTAGGGCATATATAACCCCCCTCCAACCAAATGCATTCTAGAATGTGTTGAAGCCCATTTCCACTACATAAAGACAAATAATGCTGTATTAAATTATGATTATGAGATACTAAGTCATGATGAGTTAAATGTCTAGTATTATTGTAAAGTATTAAATCTCATATTTTTGACTTCTTAATTTAGACTTTATCTCGTCAAGAATTACTTTTCATAATTATGACCATTTTTCACTTTTGATTTTCATGTAATAACTGATTTGTATCTCTCAATTTCTATTTTGTGTCATAATCTCATAAAGGTTTTTATCACATAATGACTTATAAATTTGAATTCTCATAGTTCAGACTATCTCATTATGACAGTAATTATGACAGTATCTCATAATTTGGACTTTGCCAATTTAGGTTTTTATGTAACAACTGACTTTTCATCTCACAATTTACAAGTTCTGTCATAATCTTATAACTCTTTCTTTATTCCATATTTAAAATTATCTCATAATTTCAACCTTTTTGTCATAATATTAAGTTTATCTCTTAATTATGTATTTTCTCGTAATTTTCCCATAATCTCCCAGTTTCCATGTTCTGCCAGTCTCATAATCACATAATTGAGATTATCTCATAATTATGACTTTTTATGTCATAATAATGATTTACCAAAATGTTTTTTTTTTTTTTTTTGGCAGAAAAAGGCTTCCATACAAATGAGAATGTTCCTCCCCCAATCCCCTACTGTACATGTATTAACCATTTCATCTACAACCACTCTATGTGTCCATTTGTAGACTATTTGTATTATGTTTGTATATGTATAGTTTTTGAAAGTGTATATACTGTACACAAGTATACTGTCACGTGTTAAATGTGTCAGTGGAGCACTCTCTCAAGCTTTTCACTCACAACGGCACACATGCTGTTGATGGTGTGACAATAAACCTGATTTGATGTTTGATTGAAAAGGCTATTGGATATTTAAAACGAGTCAAACTCGTTGTGTTCTGTTCAGACTCCCCTTAACACAGGAAGGTAATCTCTGCTCATCAAACCATCACAGCAGTGGTGATAAATAGGGATGAATTTACAGACACAACTTCTCTGAAAGGTTGTTAACATGCAAGCGTGCTTTAACATTCTGACAGTTCTATCTCTCCAAGATGTCTTGAAAATGCATTCCCTTTAAAGCACTGCTTTTGTAACGAATTCCCCTCCATCTTCTTCACTTTCAAGACAATTACTGCTGGATTGCAATGTCCAGTTGTGAGCAGTGCATCTATTATTATTCTGAACAGGCCCACACAGAATCTGTGCCCACCCATTTCCACAAAATTGGATTTTCACAATGTTTTACATCGCCTAACCCTGTGTTTGTTTATTAAATAATTTAGATAATTTAATTATGCTTTTAGTTATCAATACGGATATAATGCTTTCAGTTCAGCTCTCGTTGTTTGAATTTGCAATAACAGGACTTGTTATAGCCATTTATTTTTTTTATTTTTTTTATCTGCTTATTTAACCCAAACAAACAAGTCTGGATGTGATCCTAACCCAAATGACCTACCAACTAGTCAAACACATTATGTAATCACTTTCTTTTTGATTCTGCAGTGAAGACCTTGTCCAATATGAACAGTGATTATCAGCGTAGGCATGTTTATTATGCTGTCGGCTAATTATACACCTCTGAAAATCATTCGCTGAACACTGAGATGATCAGCTTCGGTGATACGACACGGACAGAAATACACCGACAGGGAGCTTCACTGAGTCTGAAGTTAAAATGCAGCTTTTTCTGCAGAGGAAACTATTACACAAGACTTCTAAATAAATAAAAACCTCTCCAAAAGTGAGCTAAACCTCCATGGCAACAACATCCATTTGAGGAGGTAAAAAATGATTCATAAACAAATTATGACTGTCAGAATTAACACATTAACATGATTAAAACTCTGTAATGTGCAATAATTAAAATGTGTTCAGTTAACACATTTGCCAGATTTTATAAGCTAAACATTTTAATTTAGCAGAATCCATCTCAAGATGATTAGGAATAAAGTCATAGTATTAGGGTAGCTAACTACTATATTATACAAACCTATTACTAAATATGTTCTGTGTAAACACACGGTTATATATTATATATAAATAAATACATGAACAAATAAAAAAAATATAATAACCCTTGATTAATATTTATATTTTTACACTAACTGGCAGTCCTAAAATAAGTTTTAAAATGTTTCCTTTGACTACAGATAGTTTTCTGTAGATATTGTAATTGTTTGATGCTTTTGTGTCTCACAGGTTGACTGTGTGTGTGTGTGTGTGTGTGTGTGTCTTGATGAGTCATGTGATTTCTCTGTATGTCTCTCACACACTCTTCCTCTGAGTTGGGCTTTGTGTCTCTGGTTAATACATCTGTCCGCTCTGAGCAGCGTGTGTGATGGAGCATCTCACACACACACACACACACAAACATTTTGGTTAAGTGCTGAGAGCCTAATTATTGCCATTGTGACACCTCCTGTCTCTGGAGAGGTTCAATCCATCATCATAACAGAACATTAGTGTCTCTCTGATCAGAACACAGACAGAAAGAGAGAAAGACTGAAATCAGCTTCATAGAGGCGTCTGATATTCAGAGCAGCGCTTCATTTCCCTGTGTGTGTGTGTGTGTGTGTGTGTGTGTGTCTGGGGGGGGGGTAAGTTTAAAACTGTTCTTATAAGTGAGCTAAATCTGATAAAACCTGCCTCGAGTGGAAACAATGACTCATATATCTAGCTTTTCTTTTTTTTTTTATAAACTTTCGTCATTATCTGAATGGTTTCATTGCACTTTCCTCAAATAAAGGTGGTATTTTTAAACATTAAATATACTTATTGGAATAAGGGCATTTGCACCTCTACACCTTCTCATATCTCAATAAATGTATAGATTTATTAGATTAGATTACCTAAAATATCATCAAATGACATAAACAAGAGGGATTGTATATACACAGAAATCATATTCAATGCAAGTAAAGTGTTTACTTTAATGTTTCAACTTTTGTGAAGAAGGAATATCAAAAGATTGGTGAAATAATATTCTACCGTCATTCAGCACAACATATATTTATGTAAAAACTACTTAAGGCGTGTTATTAAATATGCCCGATCAGCCCGATCTCACAGCAATTCATATTTACTAGGTGGCTAATTCGTACGACCTCACTCTTACAAATTAATACGATTCTTGCCAAATTGTACGTATTTTATGAGTTGCATGATTCATATTAATTTGTATGAATTACCTACAACTAACCCCGCCCCTAAAACATACCCATCACTGGGGTTTAGACAAATCATACAAAATTGTACAAATTAGTTCATTCGAATTCATAAAAAAATCAGTCAAAAATCATAAAACTAATATACTAATAACAGAGAGGAAAACACACACACAAATCAGTTTTGGTAAATGTTTCCTTGAATGCATTTGGCAAGCTCAAGAAACATTTGTGACATCTGTGCCAGTGTTGTGTGTGTTATTTGTGGAAAGCATTATTGTCTGCGGTGTGAATTAGCCCGAGATGTTTCTCAGCATCAGCTGTTTTCTGTCCTTTCTCTGAGGAATGAAGCGTCATTTCACTCCACTGGAAATCTTTCCTGGTAAGATACGGCATATTCCAGGCTAATTAAGTCCTCATCCACCGGTTTACCTCTCATTTACACAACACACACAGAGTTGAGAGAACATCAATATTATCTAGATGTAAATGAACTGAGCTTCATTACATTCAGCTGACAATTATTAACTTTAACTTTCTATTTTCTCCTTAACTCAACACACTGTCATTTACTTCAAGTCTTAAAAGTTTAATTACCACTTTTTTATTTTTATTTTACTGGCCATAAAAAATAGACTTATTTGCGTGTTCTGGTTTTTCTCAACTTTTCTCACGCAATTAAAGCAGCATTTCAGACGCACGTCAGGAGAAACTCACAGACTCTGGATTTACTTGTAAATGTTTAATGTACTGAATGTCAGGATTGGAAAGATCTTCATTAAAGAAACATAAGCATAGTTTTAAGTCTTATCTGTTTTTCCTCCCTGTTTTCTGCTCTGATTTCAAACATGCAATTATCCAGGACACCAAACTCTGCAGGTGCTGGTTAACTTCAGCTCGTTTCAGTAGGATCTGACTTTGAAAATAAAAAATAACTAATTGAAAATGATCTCATTCCGAGTCACGTGGTTAAAGCACTGCTGAATGTGCACACAAGCATTTATGACAAACTCAAATATTAAGTACTTTTATGTCATGTCTGGCGAAACTTGTATGTTATGCATTTAAATATATCTGAAATGACACATTTGTAATGATGAAGCTGCACTTTAATGTAATATTGTAAAGAACACTACAGGTACTTTACGTATGCTTTGGTAGGTAGCACATCGAGATAAGTGTACTTCTCTAAAACACCACAACATATTATTAAAACATGATTTAAAATGTACTTTAAAGTATTTTAATTTTTTATTTAACATTTTAAAAGTGTACTTAAATGTGTTCAGAAACAATCATGAAAGTGTCCTTTTATTTAATCAATATTATATTATTTGCTAGTAAATGTATATTTTGTAAAAAGTATAGTTTTAAAATTTGACATTCAGTACAAGAACTCAATGTGAAGTGCACTTGTTCTTCACAGTGGATTGTGTTTACAAACATATGCTCTTGTTTTTGTGACGTGTGTGTGGGTGTAGGGTGTATGGTGTGTGTCCATATGATGTGTGTAAGTGTAAGTGTGTGTGCGCGTGTTCATATGATATGTGTGTGTGTGTGTGATTGTGTGTGTGCGTGTGTGTGTGCATGTGTGTGTGCACGCGTGTGTGTGTGATAGTGTGATTTTGTGTGTGTGTGTGTATGTGTGTGTGTGTGTGTGTGTGTGCTTGTACCTCTGTTGAGTGTCGCTGCACTGTTAATGTCTCCAGCCATGAATGAAGACTCGGACTGCTTCCTCACCGTGTCGTTCCACATGCGGCGGATTCGGCTCTGTGAACAACAACAGCGGTTCACACACACATTCCTCACATGATCAGAGACAGATCACTTCATCTGACACACACTCATCAGTCAGAAATCAAACCGAACAGCCGTTCAATCTCTTAAACATTACTGGTCAGGAACCACATGACAAAATGCTCTTTCTTTTGCTGTATCCAATCTAAAACGCTCCTCAACACACCACAGCAGCGTCTGTTTGTCAGTATAAGAATCGTGTGTCTGTTCCTCATCTCTCTGACATTCACACACACACACACAGGCGATCACGGGTCAGACGAGTGGGATTCTGCTGCATGTCAGACTCTCATTACATGTTTACACACGACTCCTGAAAGGCCAAAGGTCAAATTGGAAACCTCGTCTCCATGGAGATCATGTAACCAGACAAACGGTTACCATGGAAATGAGATATTGAAGCACAGATATGTAAAGCTTTAGATTTGTTTGACACGAGGACAACACGTGATGGAAATCCTGCCTGCATCTCGCTTCATTTTGACCCACACAATGTATTTTTGGCTATTGCTGCAAATATACCTCAAAGATTGAAGACTGGTTTTGTGCTCCAGGGTCACGAATGATTCTGAAGATCATGTGACACTGAAGACTGGAGAAATTATGCTAAAAATTCAGCTTTAAGCACAACATTAAATTACATTTAAAAAAATTATAAAATAAATGCAGTTTTGGTGAGAATAAGAGACTTAAAATCATTAAAATATATGAATTACTCCAATCTGTTGACCATAAGTTTACAGAATTGAAGCCCTTCCTGACTCTTCCTGAAGTGTTTCTAACAGACTGAGCGTGAGCGAGAGCGAGAGCTGCTCAGGTGTGAGGTGTGTGAAGTCACGGGGCTGATAGTTACTTGCTCATACTGTAACTGTGAGGAGTTTGTCATACAAGGAGGATGATGAACCTTGTGATGAAAGAAAACAAGAGAAACACACACAGAGAGAGAGAGAGAGACAGAGAGTGAGAGAGAATACACACACGGACACTCACAAGATCTCTTGTGTTTGTGCTGCTGTGTTTGTGTGTGTTTGTACCTGCGACGCAGAGGAGTATCGTCCCGGGCCGCGTGATGACGAGCTCTTCACCGAACCCATGGACGACTCCACGCTCTTCCCGCTGTAGCAGTGAGTCCGCAGACACTTCCCGTACTCTTTACGCACCTGCACACACACACACACACACACACACACACACACATACTGGTTTCCATGTTTGATGGGGACCAACTTTTTAATCATCACATGTGGGGACCACCCTTTCTAAAGGGTTTTGAGGTTTGAAAAAAATTAGGGACACTAACCATAGCTCTCTTAGCCTATACACGACTTCAGACAACTGAATTAATGAAGTAATGTCTTGACCATGCTTAATGGGGACTTCTGAAATATCGGGTGAACATAACTTACAGGGACCAAATTAGCATATTTTATGCATATCATTTGCATAATACACACACATTCCCATGATTTGAGGGGACCTTGCGCACACACTAATACGCACATTCCCATGATTTGAGGGGACCTTGCGCACACACTAATACACACATTCCCATGATTTGAGGGGACCTTGCGCACACACTAATACACACATTCCCATGATTTGAGGGGACCTTGCGCACACACTAATACACACATTCCCATGATTTGAGGGGACCTTGCGCACACACTAATACGCACATTCCCATGATTTGAGGGGACCTTGCGCACACACTAATACGCACATTCCCATGATTTGAGGGGACCTTGCGCACACACTAATACACACATTCCCATGATTTGAGGGGACCTTGCAATAATAAATATTACAAATGACAAATAAAAGGCATTTTACTGCATTTGATATTTTGCTCTTAAAATGGGTTTAATCCACAAAGTAAAATTTAAATGTTTATTAGTAGTACAAAAGTTACAATTTTGAAATTTCACTTTATTTTATGTGGATCTATACTGTAGTGAGTCCTGCAAATGGTTCGTGATGCAAAGCTTCATTCTCGCACAAAAGCCCAGTTTCACAGACAGATTACCAGGAATAGGCCTTACTTAAATTAGGGTATAGACAGAGGTGGGTAGAGTACCCAAAAACTGTACTCAAGTAAAAGTCAAAGTACTAGTCTTGAATAGTTACTTGAGTAAGAGTATCGGATAAAAAAAAAAAATCTACTCAAGTGGTTAGTTACTAGTTACTTTGGGTCATATATACTGAGCCTATTTTTATTAAGATATATAGATAAAATGTATGTAATGTATGTGTGTGTGTATAAATGTTTATATTTCATCAGCCTTTACTCCAATTTATGTAATTTATTATAAAACCCTGTCTGTTTACTTAAGTAACAGATATATGTGTCATGGCATAACATATTTTTAATACGCCTGACTTTATATTAAATGTGAATTTAACATTAAAAGTTAATGTGATATAAATATTGCTAGTAATCTTTCATTGTTCAGAAAGAGAGCAAATAACATTTACATTATTAAAGATCATTTTCACTGACAGTCTAGATTTCAATCACTCTCAGAAACTCCCATTAAAATCACTGAAACTGTTAACACTGTGAAAACAATATCTTAATTATAGATTCATACACACATCTGCACTTTGTTGTTTCTGACGAGAGAATTCTCCAGAAAGCGGTCTACAATCAGTGAGCGTGTGAAGGAAGCACCGACATTTCAGCGATGACTCATCGGAACACCTCTGATTGGTCAATGCTTTAATAAGCTCAACAGAATCGTGTGTGATTGGTTAATGTGCAGCGCTGTAAAAACGCGTCTGTCTCTGGCTCAGCGCCAGCAAGCGATCACAGATCTGAATTTAACAGCTGATGATATGACTTGCTGAACGTACTCGCGCCGGTGTGATTGTATTACAATTAATAAAATCTTAATCAGCTATTTTTTGTCTTTTGGAAGCTGCATTCAACTTGACTCCCCTCTGTTATAAGCCATACACGTACAACAAACTAATGTCACAGTGGTATCGTGTAGCTACTGTAATCGAATGTAGCCCAAGTTATTACCTGTTAAACAGTAGACAGCACACGCGGTGTTCATCTAATAAGGATCTCCATCCAGAGAAAAGTAGACGGCGCGTTTGGAATAAACTGAAGCATTTACAACATTTATTGCATTAAGATAAAGTAACGAGAGGAGCTTCACCCACAGTAACGAAGTAAAAGCACAGATTTTTCCCAAAAAAATTTACTCAAGCAAGAGTATAAAGTCTTTAAATATACTCCGAAAAGTATTAGTTACCCCCAAAATTACTCAAGTAAATGTAACGAAGTAAATGTAACTCGTTACTACCCACCTCTGGGTATAGAAACAGCTTCTATTAAAATGCCTTAGAAAAAAACATTACTGGTTTGCATTTTGAGACAAAACAATGGCACTGACATGTTTTACAAATCCTTCAGTGCAAGTTATCTTCAGTTAGGACGACTTCTAAGTTGCATTTTGCACATGTGAATACAAAGGATTTAGCATAGTGAATGATTGCCTGTATATGTTCCAACTCATATCATACCCACAAGTCAAACATTTAAACCTTTCCACTTCGAACTATTCTTTCTTTAAATTATTTTAAAGTAGTGTTTAGCCCCAGCCAACCACCCCACATCAGCTACTACTCACTGGATACTTATCAATACAATAAACCTACTACTACTTGAACTTCAAGACAATAATTCAGATTAAAATGACTGAATTCAACTTTTATTTAGTTAAATTTCACATAACTCTAAGTCAAACCTCAAAACAAAACCTCAAAAGTCCTGTTATACTAAATGTAAAAAAAATATATATATAAACTCTCACCATGCTTCCTTTCACAAACATGGATTTCAACTTTTGTTAGACCAATGCTTTCAGCGTGTGGCCTTGCACTGGTTTAACGGTTTAAGTTATTCTATTTCTTTAAGTGCTGCTGTGGCTTTAACTTTAACAAAACTTGCCATGCCAGATAGTTGCATCTTTACAGTATTATCTGCACTGCAATTTCTTTTTGAAAGCTGTAATGCGATTATAAACATAAAATTTTACTGTCTTCCAATCGCGGTTCCTCAGAGCTTGTGGTTCAGCTTTCAAGCATTTCTCACAGTCACTCTTTGCTGGTACAGTGCCAGATATGATGAATGACTTCAGGTGCCTTTCCACCGCCTGCACCTCTGCCTGCTGCCAGGGAGCTTTCTTCTGGCTTCTTTTACCTTAAAGTGATCAGAAAATAAGAAATGATTAAGAGTGTATGCTGGAATTCAAATCTGAAGTTCTGAATTCTGAATTCATTCAAGGATTCGATCTCTCTCTAAACCCTCCTTTATCGAAGCTCGACTCTGTTCTGATTGGTCAGATGTCCCAGTCTGTTGTCGGTTCTACCGCTGTTTGAGAGTAGGTCAAATTACACATTCGCACACAGCCAATGAAAACCTGAAGTCTGGAATTACGCAGGACTCGTTTCTTCCTTTTGGGAGACTAATTTAATTTGTCCTGAACTTTGACCTTTTACATTTGATCTTTTATATTACACACTACATAAAAAGGTCATACCTGAGTAAGCATAAAAGGGGTACTTTAACTAGAATTAGGTCAGAAATTTGTGACTAAATACATAAGATATAACACGATGTCTGTAGTCATTTTTTGAATTGTCGAGAGAGAGAGAGAGAGAGAGAGAGAGAGAGAGAGAGAGAGAGAGGAGAGATTGATATTCTTGCCAGATACGGTGCATTTATGAATTTCAGAAGGATCTATGACCCTCTCTAGAGACAATATGCAATGCATTTTTTTATTTTTTTTACTTACGTAGATTTACTTAATTTCCAAATGTGTTAAATTTACTTGAAAAATGATTGTGCAAAAACTTGCCAAATAAAAATTAAGTAAATTTACCTCTTGTTTTTTTTTCAGTGTAGGGTAACTGGTGGCTTTTAAATGACAGAGGCATGAATTTAGAATTTCTCAGGGATAAAATGACAAACAGATATAAGCTTAGTGATTAAAATGAGCATTCTTTTTTACCATGTGGCTGCTACTGCAACGTTTAGCCAATTCTAGTTGAATTTAATCCTACAGAAAACAACAGACGTACCAAAGAGAAATATGTAAAGAGTTCACCTTTGCAAGGTGGTCTCATAGCACTGGCTCCTGAAGACATCGGCACTTCTGATGATGGTTTGCCTCTCTTGTGTGACATATTCCTCTCGGTAGCAGGAAGTGCCACCTCGGCTGAAGCTTTGATGGAAAATAATCAAAGTTCAACATTTTCAGAAAGAGAAGTAATATATATATATAAAAAAAAAAAATAGTAGTAAATGTGCTATAAAATTCTGACAATGCACAAGTGATGGGTGCTATTGTCCAACTCATGATTTTAATCATGATTATACAGTAGATACCGTAAGTGAAATTAACGCTAAAGTGTGCAGTTGTTTTAATCATTGCAAGTATAGCTGAACTACAATCTACATCATGTCTTTTCAAGAAACATTTTAGAAAAAATAAGCTCAAACTCTTTAAACAGAGTACTTCGTTTTATTTTAGTCAAAAAGGAATCATGTCACAATTCGTTTTGTGCCTCGACCCACCCAACAGAAGAGAGTGGATCAGCTAGCTTTACATAATAAATGTAACTTTCTCTTATGAACCCTTAATTTTATAGTATTAAGTTCCTCAAAAACAAAAAGTTTACAATAAAACATGTTGATAATAAAATAGATAAATTTATATTCATACTTAATCATATGTAATAAAATGATAATGTTGAAGAATAGCTTGGAGGCATTGACAGTAGTTTTGACAAAAAATAAATACTTGTTTAGTGTACTGAATCATCTTCTGCGCTGGAACAATGTGTTTGCCCATCAGGTCTTCACAAGTCACTTGACTGATAACAATCAATAACTACAAAAATGTAATGGTGTATTTTGACAGTAATACAAACCGTCAACAGTAGATGAACAGGGTCCCTCTTGTATGCTCTGGTCTTCCTCATCACAGTCATTAACTTGTTCTTCCTCATCACAGTCAACTACTTTTTCTGTGGAAGTACAAAATACAGCTTTACAGTGGTATATAATGGTTTGCAAACTTGGTATAGGAATAGATGGTTAAAAAAAAATCTATTAAATTAACAAACCATCAGGATCTATCCCAATTTCATCCAAGTTCTTGCCATGGAACTCAGCTAATCTTCCTTGCTCAAGAGCCATTAAAACTTTGCTGATCTTGGCTAGTTGCAGGGTCTTCTCAGGGAGTCGATAGAACTCACGATGGATTCTGATGTCGTGCCCGAGAAAGTTTGCCAGCTGGTCCATCTCGGTGTCGGTCATGTTCAGCACTGTTGAAAGGGTCGCGGCATGCTTACGCAGCCTGGTAGATGTCAGTGCCTTGGGACACTTTGCACCACAAGCCTTTGCAAAGCCACGGAGGCAGTCTGACCCTCGGAAATGTGTCATGGCTTCTGGTCTAGCAAACATATAGGCATTGTCTTTTAAAACCCCACACGCCTCTCTCTGCTTAACAAGGAGTTCTAAGGAACACAGCATTTTTGGAGTCAGAAGGACTGGAACTGGCCGACCACGCTTTCCCCTGGTGATAACCCTTGTGAAGTGTCTGCAGAGTTTCTTCTCCACTTCGGAGAGAGCCCAGTCCACATCCTCATGTGGATCAGAAGTGTCTCTTGATAAAAACACAGACAAAGGCATGCTCGCCACCTCTCCTTCTCTCCGCCGATTAAAGAGAATCATCTGAGCTAGACACACCTTGGCCAGCTCCATCCAGGCTTTAGTAGATGGACTTTCAGAGAGCAGGTTGAACCACTCATCTTGCACTTGACTGAGAAAAGTATGCAGTTTTTGTACGTCTTCAGTAAAGGGCATGAGCGTGGGCACATTCCACTTTGCTTCCCTGATATTCCTCAATGCTGTAGCAGAAATCATCTCGTTCCACTTATTCGCATGGACTTCTTGAAACTCACTGGCATTCTTCACAAGCTGTTTGTCATTGGAGATTAAGCCCTGAGCTTTCAAGAGTTTGCATACTTTAACCAGGGAATTCCCAAGCTTGTTAGCAAGAGATGGAATCAAGAATTTGTCGGTTTCACTGTCATACCCACATGTATACTTAACAGCTTTGACGGTCTCCATGTACTTCTTTGGATTTACACAATCTTCCAGTGTTTTTAAGGAGGTGACTTTCCTGGCATTGTGAATCAATCTTCCCAGTTCTCGCATCTTCTCCCGCACACATTGTTTATTCTTATCTGATAGCCCACCTTTGTTCAACAAGTGCTGCCCAATATCAGTAATTACTCTGTCATTTTTTATTATATCTGTGATTGGGTCAGGATTCATGGCACTGATTACTCCCCACAGTTGTTTGGTCATGTTTGAAGGCACAGGCCCTGTGTAGGTACACATGGACTGAACACGGTTTTTTCCTGGTTTGGGAGGGTCTGATTGTGGTTGAAGTCTACAAGTACGCATGTGTCTCCACAGGACCTTTCTTGTAAAAAGTCCTTGACAGTATGCACAATGCATGAAATCTTCTCCCTGCACTTCTTTACGTGGTCGTTTAAATGGCACTAGTTCCCCCTTTCCTGACTCCATAACAGCTGCATTGTGAGCATAGTTTCCTCTGTTGCGAATATAATCAAGCTGGTTTTTCCTCTCCTTTGAACCCTTTGGAAAGCTTAGAGCTCTAGCCACATCAGACTTATTTTCATGTGAACTTTCTAGATGCCTTGCCATCTTAGCATAGGGTTTACTGCAGTACAAGCAGTAATGTCTCTTGTTGTACACTCTAGCACCATCTCTTTTTTGGTATGCACTAACAACTATTCCGTCTGTTGTGTTCTGACTTGAACTGGGTTCTTCTCCTGTTCCAGATGCTTCAGACGCAACATTGTGCATTTTGTCTGACGTTGTGGTGTCACAATCAGGGCAACTCACTGAGCCAGACTGATCAATATCCAGTTCATCAAGAAGCCGACGTTTTGCCTGGTTTAGTGTAAGGCTAACATCACTGTCACTTTCAGAAGTGGTATCTGGAACATAATCATCGGAACTCTCTGGTGTAGAATCAAAGAGCTCATCAGAATCTTCAAGATTTGTATCTTTCATCTAAAAATAAAATAAAGAAAGAAATGGGTAGAACTGCTGCAATTAATTGATCATTTGATTTTGACAATAGTAGCCAATTTAATGTGTCTCTGTTAATCTGTTGAGTTTTTTTTTTTTTTCTCAATTTTGCAAGTCACATGTGATGATTTGCTGCTTCTTACCATGTTATAATAAAGTTCTCAGTGCAAAAGTTATGAACAGTTGTTCTGACAAAAAAAAAAAAAAACTGATCATTTTGGTCTTAAAGTAAAATAAAATTGAATAATTCTCTGATACTTTGCAGTCAATATCACATGAGAATATATTAATATTACATAAATTACTGATGAGGAGAATGATCTTAGGAATGAGAAAAAAAAAAAAAAAAAAAAGACCACGTCTCTTGTTGTGACTTAAACTTACTATGACACTTTTAGTCCGTCTCAGTTTTGGCACAAAAATCTCATTTTCACTGTGGTTCTGGGTTGCAATCTGTAAACAAAGTATAAACAATATTTGACATTTCTATTGCATTTGAAATATGAAAATAAAAAAGTTGACCAGAGATCAAGAGTAGAAAATATCCCTGTCCAACATCCTCTGTCTGCGCTCACACACACACACATATTGAATAAAATGGGCTTCATGGGGACCTTTCACACACAACGTTTATTGTTCCTCATGGGGACCAGATTCATTTAATCTCACACAACATCTCAACTCCCAACACTGAGCGACCAAAAGTGTGTTGTGGGGACGTCGTGAGTGAAAATTTTAAAGCACCAATTAACCAAGAAAAAGTTACTTGTGAAGGACAAAACTGGCCCCAAATATTCCACTACCTCTAACCTACTGGACACATGTTGATAAACTGTTGAGGGAACTAGTTTACAGCAGATAAGCATCAAAATATGCACCAAAAACATGGAAAAAACTGACAGTAGACATAACTTTCCATTGATAAATGTGACCATACCTGTTGAGGAGACCTGGTTTGACCAAAAGCATCATCCATTGGAGTCTGTGACTGGAGAGAAGCATCATCCACTGGAGTCTGTGACTGGAGAGAAGCATCATCCACTGGAGTCTGTGACTGGAGAGAAGCATCAGAGTCACCTGCTGCTCTGCTATTAGCAGCAATGCTGCTCTCCTGCAAGAGACAACACCAATAATGAGAAGATTTCACAACATGGAAAAACAAGAGGCTAATCTGATGCAGACACTGAATGACCAATGAGACAATCAGCATCATTTTAAACATTTATCCCTGTCCAACATCCTCTGTCTGCGCTCACACACACACACATATTGAATAAAACGGGCCTCATGGGGACCTTTCACACACAACGTTTATTGTTCCTCATGGGGACCAGATTCATCTAATCTCACACAACATCTCAACTCCCAACACTGAGCGACCAAAAGTGTGTTGTGGGGACGTCGTGAGTGAAAATTTTAAAGCACCAATTAACCAAGAAAAAGTTACTTGTGAAGGACAAAACTGGCCCCAAATATTCCACTACCTCTAACCTACTGGACACATGTTGATAAACTGTTGAGGGAACTAGTTTACAGCAGATAGGCATCAAAATATGCACCAAAAACATGGAAAAAACTGACAGTAGACATAACTTTCCATTGATAAATGTGACCATACCTGTTGAGGAGACCTGGTTTGACCAAAAGCATCATCCACTGGAGTCTGTGACTGGAGAGAAGCATCATCAACTGGAGTCTGTGACTGGAGAGAAGCATCATCCACTGGAGTCTGTGACTGGAGAGAAGCATCATCCACTGGAGTCTGTGACTGGAGAGAAGCATCATCCACTGGAGTCTGTGACTGGAGAGAAGCATCATCCACTGGAGTCTGTGACTGGAGAGAAGCATCATCCACTGGAGTCTGTGACTGGAGAGAAGCATCATCCATTGGAGTCTGTGACTGGAGAGAAGCATCAGAGTCACCTGCTGCTCTGCTATTAGCAGCAATGCTGCTCTCCTGCAAGAGACAACACCAATAATGAGAAGATTTCACAACATGGAAAAACAAGAGGCTAATCTGATGCAGACACTGAATGACCAATGAGACAATCAGCATCATTTTAAACATTTATCCCTGTCCAACATCCTCTGTCTGCGCTCACACACACACACATATTGAATAAAACGGGCCTCATGGGGACCTTTCACACACAACGTTTATTGTTCCTCATGGGGACCAGATTCATCTAATCTCACACAACATCTCAACTCCCAACACTGAGCGACCAAAAGTGTGTTGTGGGGACGTCGTGAGTGAAAATTTTAAAGCACCAATTAACCAAGAAAAAGTTACTTGTGAAGGACAAAACTGGCCCCAAATATTCCACTACCTCTAACCTACTGGACACATGTTGATAAACTGTTGAGGGAACTAGTTTACAGCAGATAGGCATCAAAATATGCACCAAAAACATGGAAAAAACTGACAGTAGACATAACTTTCCATTGATAAATGTGACCATACCTGTTGAGGAGACCTGGTTTGACCAAAAGCATCATCCACTGGAGTCTGTGACTGGAGAGAAGCATCATCCACTGGAGTCTGTGACTGGAGAGAAGCATCATCCACTGGAGTCTGTGACTGGAGAGAAGCATCATCCACTGGAGTCTGTGACTGGAGAGAAGCATCATCCACTGGAGTCTGTGACTGGAGAGAAGCATCATCCACTGGAGTCTGTGACTGGAGAGAAGCATCAGAGTCACCTGCTGCTCTGCTATTAGCAGCAATGCTACTCTCCTGCAAGAGACAACACCAATAATGAGAAGATTTCACAACATGGAAAAACAAGAGGCTAATCTGATGCAGACACTGAATGACCAATGAGACAATCAGCATCATTTTAAACATTTATCCCTGTCCAACATCCTCTGTCTGCGCTCACACACACACACATATTGAATAAAATGGGCTTCATGGGGACCTTTCACACACAACGTTTATTGTTCCTCATGGGGACCAGATTCATCTAATCTCACACAACATCTCAACTCCCAACACTGAGCGACCAAAAGTGTGTTGTGGGGACGTCGTGAGTGAAAATTTTAAAGCACCAATTAACCAAGAAAAAGTTACTTGTGAAGGACAAAACTGGCCCCAAATATTCCACTACCTCTAACCTACTGGACACATGTTGATAAACTGTTGAGGGAACTAGTTTACAGCAGATAAGCATCAAAATATGCACCAAAAACATGGAAAAAACTGACAGTAGACATAACTTTCCATTGATAAATGTGACCATACCTGTTGAGGAGACCTGGTTTGACCAAAAGCATCATCCACTGGAGTCTGTGACTGGAGAGAAGCATCATCCACTGGAGTCTGTGACTGGAGAGAAGCATCATCCACTGGAGTCTGTGACTGGAGAGAAGCATCATCCACTGGAGTCTGTGACTGGAGAGAAGCATCATCCACTGGAGTCTGTGACTGGAGAGAAGCATCATCCACTGGAGTCTGTGACTGGAGAGAAGCATCATCCACTGGAGTCTGTGACTGGAGAGAAGCATCATCCACTGGAGTCTGTGACTGGAGAGAAGCATCATCCACTGGAGTCTGTGACTGGAGAGAAGCATCATCCACTGGAGTCTGTGACTGGAGAGAAGCATCATCCACTGGAGTCTGTGACTGGAGAGAAGCATCATCCACTGGAGTCTGTGACTGGAGAGAAGCATCATCCACTGGAGTCTGTGACTGGAGAGAAGCATCATCCACTGGAGTCTGTGACTGGAGAGAAGCATCAGAGTCACCTGCTGCTCTGCTATTAGCAGCAATGCTGCTCTCCTGCAAGAGACAACACCAATAATGAGAAGATTTCACAACATGGAAACATGGGGGGGGGGGTAACATTTTACCCATTAGGCCAGGCATACAACCCCCACATTTAACCCCTAAATTGGTCTAAGAACATAAGACCCTATTATTCAATGTACTTAAAAAAATAAAATAAAAAAACACCGACCCTCAAGTCATAATGGTTACAAATTATTTTCATATTTCTAATAGATTCAAATTCTAATTTCTTCAAAAACCAAAAATTAGTTATTTCTGCAACTTACTTGGGTTCTCCATGGGCAGTCGTCTCCCCCATAATCATATGTGATTTCTTCTCCTTCTTTAATGTCTTTCAGCGCAAATAAACACAGGTGTGCCTTTCCATTCACATCGATTTTCTTCATCTTACAATTTGGATGTTGGTGGTCATCGTTAACTAACCGCCCAAATGATCCATCTTCCCTAGATGCATCAATGCTTAAATTTGAGAGAAAAAAAAAGGGAAAAGGATAAATACAAGTGTTATAATGCATCAACACAAATCAGTGTCTTAGGCTGCATTTACACTGCATGGTTCAATTGACCCAATTCCAGTTTTCTTCATCCCATGTGGCACAGATCAGATAAGAGTCACCAGCGTTTAATAAGGAAAATGAAGAGCATGGATTCAGATATTATCAGATCAGTTTCAGGCCTAATTCAGGACTAATTACCCCTTAGCCAACTGTTAACTGGTCAAACTAGTTTCATAAGACAATGAATGTACTATTGAAATTGAAACTGTAACAGTTTTTTTTTTTAGATTGTCACCAAATGCCGTTTAAAATGCACACACTGGATAAGTGTCACTCTTAAAAAAAAAAAATCTAAGCACGTTGTCAAAAAAAGGATACATTCACAAAATCAGAATTGGTCATGAAGACCTGTAGTGTAAATGTGGCCTTATTTTAGCAAAAGGAATATAGCTTTGGTGCAATGTGACTTCTTACCACCATGTTTTCCCTCTCCACTTAAACTCGAACATAAAAACAGCACAGGATGGGTGGTAGAGTTTTCTTCTCCTCTCCAGCTCTGCATAATTGATCAACTCACCCCTGTACTCCACAATAAAATCTCCTTTGCAAAAGGAACCTTTTGCAAATAATCCACGTCCTGCAGATACAGCAAAAACATTTTCACCAAAAAAATTAATTAATAAATCTTGCAGAGATAAAGGGTGATAATTGTGCACACAGAACACATTAATAGTAGCTTATTTAAAATATTCTGCAACCTGGTTCCTAATTAACATAGATTTTCTATTCCATACTCACAAGGTTATGGTTCCATATTTCGTAATTATTAAGTGATAAATCAGTCATACCAGACACCACCTTACCTTTCACCGCATTGATGTAGTTCACCTCTAATTTAGTTTTGTCAGACTTCGTGACAACATGATGCATGGCATCCTTAAGAGGGCTGATTCGTGGTGGCATTTCAATCTGGAAATATATATATATATATATATATATATATATATATATATATATATATATATATATATATAAAATAAGTATAAAAAAGTATTTAAAAAAATTACACCGATTATGGAGAGATATGCAGAATTAAACTAAGGTGTTTATTAAGCAGATTTGATCTTTATTGTCATGCAACACTGTATTGTACTTACGTAATGCAACAGTTCATTACAATGTTACATTTATCAATGTGACAAATCAAAACTGAAGGTTACATAAATCTAGGACAATGTTAGCGTTTAGGGCCTCAATTCACTACATTAATTTAGGCCCTAATCTCTCACAAAATGACAATCTGTTCCTATATAATCCCAGGCCTTGAGAACTGCTGATTTGGACTACTCTTATGGACGACCTCTCCATACAAACCCTGGTTTAGTTTAACTACTGTCATTACTACATCGAAGATTAACCTTAATCATTTGTTCATTTAAAGCTAACGTTACATACCTTTTTTATTTTGCTTCATTTCTCTCACGAGCCCAGTTAATTATATGATTAATATATAATTATAATTATATATTAATAATATGACATAAAAAGAGAGGTTTTTGTTATACTAAAAACTTTTTTTTTTTTTTGGAGTAACATCTAAACAGTTTTATTTTATTTATTTTTTTTGTAAAAAACCATAGTTAATTTTTGGAATGCAATAACCCCTCCAGAACCCGTGACCAAACAAGAAATGTAACATTTCTTTAATATAAAAAAAGTAATAATTCCCCTTCCAGAACTAAAGCAAAACAGACAGAAAGCAACTTAATATGCAAAGAATCGCTACATTAGCAATCAGGCAGGCTGAATATTTGATAAAGATTTTCACTCAAAAATGATTCTTAAATTGTATGATTATGCGATCGCTAATTGAAAAACAGAGAAATATCACAGGCCATACATAGGCCTCAACAGTTAATTAGCACCACTGTTAACTAGCTAGCTAGCGACTTTAGATCTAATTAACCTAATTGGTTTTAAATGTGCTTACCTTTTATTTAACTTTTTGCTCTGCACAACTTCAGAATCTCCTCGAATCTCAAACAATCTCCTCGAGTCGGTATCTCCTGTAAAGTCTTCTTATCGTCTGTCCGTGTGAAGTGTCCACTTAATACGCATATTTTCATATTGCTGCTGATATCGTTCCTAATGAGGACGAGGAAGTGGGCGGGGCCTACCATATATAGATAACGTGTGTGTGAAGAAGCGCGCGCAGTACCGCTGAGAAATGTTTGGGGGCGCAGCTGAGCACTCCCTTCACACTCACACATTCACGGATAAACGTGTGTTATGGGCCATCGCTGAAACTCCGCCCATCACCTTCAAAACAGCTCCTCTAATCATTTATATGGCTTTCCCTTATGGGGACCTGACTTTTGGTCCCCACAACGCAAGAGGTCCCCATGACGTGACTGTGTAAACAGATTCATGTCCCCACAACGTGATGAATACCAGAACACACACACACACACACACACACACATACACAGTGTTTCTGGACCGAGGTTGTGTGTAACTCCTGGAAGTGTTTAGTTAATGATGAAGCATCAGAAGTGACCTGACCTCTGAGCTTTTTTTTATTAATAATAAAAAAAAATGTGTGTATATGTGTGTATATATATATATATATATATATATATATATATATATATATATATATATATATATATATATAAAATGAACATTTTATACAAAATCTTTTCTACATTTTATACAAAAAAAAAACAAAACATATCTATATTTGTTTTGTATGGTGTGTGTGTGTGTGTGTGTGTGTATGACTGTGTTTTTCCCAACCTTCTTCTGCAGGACGCAGTGAAATATGAAGATGAACATGCCCTGCAGCGAGTTAAAGATGGTGAAGAGGTATGCCATGATCACCGTGCTCTCATTAACGTACATCAGGCCAAACGCCCAGGTCAGACCGAGCAGACAGAGCAGAGCGATGGCTCCGATCACCCACGATCTGCAACACACACACACACACACACACACACACACACAGCGAATTAGCCCTGAAAATACAGTCAGAACTCATTACTCGCAAAATAAGACAGAAGTGCGAGATCAAGTGCCTATATTGGTAAATTTCTACCCCGCTCTCCATGTAAATTACATCTGACTTCAGTTAAAGTGAACTCCATTTTCTCAATTTTCTTCCCCACTCATGCCGCTCTAATGTATATCTGTGGGACTTTGTTTCACGAGAAAAAAGAAAACGAATGAAGATGCTGCAAAGATCCAAAAAGGACAAAAGCAGCATCAGTCATTCGTTCTCGGGAAAAAAAGGTACAAAATCTGTGACTGCTTCAGGATCCTTTCAAAACCTACTAATGTATATGCAATAGATAATAATGGTGTAATTTTTAAGAATAATGTGATTTTTTTAGGCTAAATGTAGAATCAACCACTCCAATGAAAGACTTTTTACCATTTGTACCAAAAAAAAAAAAAAAAAGATAATATATATATATATATATATATATATATATATATATATATATATATATATATATATATATATATATATATATATATATATATATATTTCAAAAGACTTGAAACAGAATGCAAATAATCCTACACATCACTTGAATGGGTCTTATTCTGTTATTTCTTGTCTGGTCTGGTCTTTTGTTGATCAGAAAAGAGCAGCTCAGTCTTCCTGTTAAATTTATCCTATGTTTGAGCAGAGTAAACATTATCAAATTGTCATTTTTTTAGCAAACTATCCTCATAAAAACCATCCCACCTCTCTTTCTTTCATTCAGCAAGAGTTGGAGGAGTCTGTAATGAGATGTGTTGTGTTGTTTTCACCCGCGGGGCTACACATCCACCAATATCCAGCTCAATTTAACTTCAAAATTACACACATTTACACGTGGACTACATCCAATATACCACTAATGGGACACGCAAACTTCATAACATTATCATTAACTATAATTTCCAATAATGAAAAAACAAGCCTCAGTGAGACTGTATTTCAGAACAAATATTTTGACTAATAAACACACTGTATTTTTACATTTTCTGAAGAAATCATCAGTGTGAAACTGGATTTAAAAGGCTGTGATGGAAGTGAGTTTTAACTCAGCTGCCGGTCAATCATTTGGCACAACATTGCAAATGCATCTTTGAGGAAGAATTATAGTTGGAAAAATAACACTTTGATTGCTGATGCACCTCAGACATGGAATGAATGCATTTACACTACAATTAAAATGGCATAAATAAGGCTTTTAGAGACATGTTTTAAAATTCCAATTTTGAAAAATCTTTAGTGCATAAATATGAAACGACGGAGTCAGGACAAGGAAGTAAGACAAGGAAGTCTACCATTGCATCTTCAAATGGAGCTGAATGTCAAAATGACCTTGTCCTGATTCTCAATGCCTCTATTTGGAGTCATAAAACGGTTTGAGACACACATCAGGAAGAGCTGTGCAGTAAAGAGGGAAACTTTAAGGGCACCCAGAGGATGATGAGCAGAGAATGAGACAAACACACACACACACACACACAATAGGGTTGTGTGAGTGATTGGCAGCACTTCATATTGTGCCGTGAAGGAAAACCTGAAAACAGGAAGCGAGTGAAGAAGGTTCATTTGCTGTTATGAAGCAGAGAGGAGAGAGAGAAATATGAGCTGGAGGGAAGGAAAGATGGATCTGCTTACTTAATCTCCGGATCATAATCCTCATAACTGAAGAATGAAAAGTGGAAAAAAAAAGAAAAGCAACAGAAAGTTAGAATAAATAAATGGACACTTGAGAGCAGAATGTGAAGGGAAATGAAGCAGATGGGGTTTGATGAAGGCATATCCATTAATATTTCACAAATATAACAGTACAGTAATGAAACAGCATTAAAATCTACAGTACATATTTCTACTAAAACAATTGAACTTATGAAAATATAACAACCGGATATGGGTTGCAGGAACTTAATATTTTTGTACTGATTTTTTAATCAGAGACACTATTGGCACTTTTCCCCTGCATGGTACGGCTTGGTACGGTTAAATTTGGGTTTTTTTCACTGGGAATAGTACCTGGTACCTGGTATTTTCTAAGTGAACCGTACCATTACCATGTGTAAACTCTGATCACAGACTGGCCGGAGAGAATCGTCACTACCTGCATTACTGAACAAGCGACACAAACACCAAAGAACCGCTCGATTTAAATCAGCACAGCCAGTGAAGGATTGAACGCAACTGTTTTGACCGTGCGCACCTATTTTTTACAACCAAAAGGTTTTGCTGTCTGTTGCGGAAGAAAAGATGTTCCTCTTGTTGATAGCAGAGGAGCGGATCCAGCGAGAGTTTGATGGGGCGACTCGGAATGAAAACGTTTTTTTCTCCAGGAGTCGTGGCAGTACAGGCAGCACAACTATAACGACATGTGAATAATCCCGCCCACTCTAAAACGATACTAAACTGCAGTGGAAATGCAAAGTGTGCTGAGCCGAGCTGTGCTGTAACGTACTGAGATGCGTCGGGGAAATAAAAAATTTGTCCTCATGATTTCCTTTGATTTATGATATAGTGACCATGTTCTAATTCATTGCCTCATTTCGATTTAATTCATTACAACAACATGTCCACAATTTTATCAAATTATGGAATTGATTCTTGAATGAGAAAGAAGAATGAAGAATGTGGAGAAACCAAACACAGTTGATGGTATCCACTGACTTTCGCAATATATATATATATATATATATATATATATATATACATATATATATATATATATATATATATATATATATATATATATACAGTACAGACCAAAGGTTTGGACACACCTTCTCAATCAAAGAGTTTTCTTTATTTTCATGACTATGAAAATTGTAGATTCACACTGAAGGCATCAAAACTATGAATTAACACATGTGGAATTATATACATAACAAAAAATGTGTGAAACAACTGTAAATATGTCATATTGTAGGTTCTTCTTTAGCTTTGATTCCTGCTTTGCACACTCTTGGCATTCTCTTGATGAACTTCAAGAGGTAGTCACCTGAAATGGTCTTCCAACAGTCTTGAAGGAGTTCCCCGAGAGATGCTTAGCACTTGTTGGCCTTTTGCCTTCTGTCTGTGGTCCAGCTCACCCCTAAACCATCTCGATTGGGTTCAGGTCCGGTGACTGTGGAGGCCAGGTCATCTGCAGCACCCCATCACTCTCCTTGTTGGTCAAATAGCCCTTGATGCCTTCAGTGTGACTCTACAATTTACATAGTCATGAAAATAAAGAAAACTCTTTGAATGAGAAGCTGTGTCCAAACTTTTGGTCTGTACTGTATAAGAGGGTACTTCTTGTTACCAACATTCTTCAAAATATCTTCTTTTGTGCTCAAAAGAAGAAAGAAACTCATACAGGTTTGCAACGACATGAGGCTGAGTAAACGATTAATATTTTATTTCAGTGATATATACATTTTCCCTATATTTCATGTGTGGGGCATTTGTTTTTAGTTTCGAAGCCAAATTTTCTTATCAGGCCTCTCTTCTTGTAGTGTCCGTGGTTTAACTGAACTAAATAGTTTTTATGTGTAAAACTTATTACACAGACTACTGCAGTAAGCCTATTTACGGCCAAAGAAAAACAGCACTAAAATCACTGAGATATTTAAGATATTGGCCAATTTAAATTACAAGCAAAATCATTAATATTCAATATATCATCCAGCTCTAACATGAGCAATAATTTATATAGAAAGACAAGACCGAACCAACCGCAAGATATAAACAAGTTCAACTGCTGACACACACACACACACACACACACACACACTGAGTTTGGGTAATAACTGCAGCAGGTGCACAACAAAATCAGTGATTGACGGAATTAAAGTGAAGGAGACTATTAAACATCATTCCCCTGTGTCCATCTTAATGATGGTATTAATAGACATGATAAAACACCCCATGAACACGTGATGAACACGCACATGAACACTCACTAACACTGATAATACCTGAGACCTGTACATAGTCATTCACTTTATAATTACATTTAAAAACACTTCATGTTGTTATTTTTATCTATATTAAAAAATTGCAATTGAAATAAAACTGATTAGCATGCAACTAGCATTTTGCTAGCATGATTGGCAAGTTACTAGCAAGTTGTTACCCTTTTTTTCTAGCATTATTAGCGTTATTAGCATGTTGATAGCATAATTAGCAAGTAACTAGCATGTTGCTAGCATGTTTCATGTCAATAACATGTTTCTAGCATGGTTAGCATGTTACTATCATGTTGACGTCATGATTAGCATGTTATTAACATGTTACTAGCATATATAACAAGTTAATAGCATGACATTAGCATGACTAGCATGTTTATAACACTCACAGTTTGTCAGCATGGGTAGCAAGTTATAAGCATGTAACTAGCATGCTTCTACCATGATTAGCATGATATTAGTATGTTGCTAGCATGATTAGCAAGTTAATAGCATGCCGTTAACATGACTAGCATTTTAATAGCATGTTTGTTAACATGTTACTAGCATGATTACCAAGTTATTAACATGTCACTAGCATTTTTCTAGCATTATAAGCATGTTATTATCAAGTTGCCAGCATGTTTTAAACTGTAAAGTACATGACTAACTTCACATAACCATTAACAATCACCTTGACTATTAGTTGCATTCAGTATAACTGTGTGAGAACATACAGCCGATCAAGGTGAATTATAATAATACATTCAGAATGCATATAAAATTGATTATAATCAGTATTTTTCACAAATATCATATAAAACAGAGCCCGAAGCTCTTAAAAATGAAGCATTTTTTTTTTTTTTTTTTAAATAAATGGTAAGTGAAAGACGGTGCTTAACCTTCAGAAACAAATCTTATATAAGCAGGGCTCTTATATGCACATGCATACACATATATTAATGTTACTATTTAACTAACTTTGACTCAGTAAATGAGGGAGACTGGAAAACATGATCCTGGCATTTCTGGGTGATATTTATGCAAAGATCAAGAGCAAATTTCAAGATGTTTTTTAAAGGGCATTGCAGGAACGCAGCACTTTACGTCTGTGAGTTTACAAAGAGAGTAACTGGACACATGAAGGCAATAATGGATGTGTTTTATGTGTCTCAACAAGAGCAATAAAGATAAACATTATAAACTCTAATAGCTTTTTTCAGATAAAAAATAAAGTCACAGTCTTGTGTTTATATAGTGTGCTTTAAATGAGGCTGAACTGATGCTCACTTTATAACTCAATACTCTGCAGTCAGTTTGATCAAACTCACAGATGGCAGATAATGCAATCATTTTATAATGCATTATTTAATAATACAAGAAGTGGTAGAATCTGCATCAATTCTATTTAAAATCCTGGACAGATGGTCTTAGGCTTTGTAAAAGTCATGCCACAGTGTAATGAATTTGTGGAAAGTGCCAAACCACTCACACATTACAAAACTCTTAATTAGCTCACGCTAAGAGTTAAATCTCCATTTCTTGCTCTTGTCTGGAGGGAATAATATCCCATATTTCTCACACCGATCTGGTCTCCAGAAACCTCATCCCTCCGTTTCTCCTGAAGCGACAGTATGCAGATGTAAGTCATTCACACCTTGCTTCACTCGTGCTAAAACCCCCGGTGCATCTGAGGCGTAATTGAACCAGATACTGGCGACTCGTTGCGTTAACAACGTCCTGCTGGGAGTTTAACAAACACAAGAGCCTCTCTTCCCTCAGGTATCGGATCGCAGGGTTCAAATTAACGTGAATTATGATAAAGAGAGCGCTTTTAAAGCATTTAAGTGAATTAGCAGCAATTTGTCATATCGTCTCACTCCGTCTGAAGAGCGAATCTGCATCCCAATGGCAGCAGTAATTGAGTTAGTTGGAGGCAGAAAGTCTTGTCGTCGAGGTGTTGAGCGATGAAGACACTCAGAACTCTCTAGAAACACTGAGTGGGTTTAATTGAGTCGCAGATTAATGAATAAAAGGAATGGCTCGTGACACATGGATCAAATCCAGAACGCCCACGTCTATCAGAGTCAAACATGCACGTGAAATGATGATTATGACATATTGGTTCTCTTGAAAACTCTGTTTAAGGCTGTCTAGTTCTCGCTGATGCTGATTTTCTTTATTTCGCACAAGGGCAAAGTCAAAATGTGCCCATGAGCAAAAATGGTTTAGCTGCCATTGAGATGAATGGAAACTACAGCATGGTGTTATACATGTATGTCACTTGACATCTAAGTGTTTTTGTCAGGGTTGCCAGGTTTTCACAACAAAACCCGCCCACTTGCTCATCAATACTAGACCAATCACATTTTGAGGAGTATCCTCCGGTAAAAAACGCATTCAGGTGGGGTAAAATACACATTTTTGGTGGGGTATGCTGCACAGATTTGAATTTTAGGGGCTAAATATCACCTTATGGGGTTCGCTTAAACCTGCGGACATGAAAAACTATCTAAAACAACAGTGATTAAGTAGCCCTATATATATATATATATATATATATATATATATATATATATATATATATATATATTAGGGGTGCTCCGATCACGATCGGTCGATCGTTATCTCGTCAGTAAAGCCGGTTCTCTAATCAGCGGTTAATTCCATCAGGTGCGTGATTTCACATAGAGCAGCTGTTACTACACAGAGCCGTTGTTAATAGAAAAGATGCGCAAATCCACTTCATTTTATATATATATATATATATATATATATATATGTAGCACAAAACAAACTAGTTGCAATTGTTGTTTCATTTAATTTCAAATATTTGAGAATGGATAAATTATAGTCATCACAATACTTAATAACTCATTTCATATCAATATTAACTTTTGTCCTTTTTCTTCTAAAACAGAAAATATTTGACTGACTGTTTTATATAGTTATACTAATATACAATATATATATATACAATATATATATATATATATATATATATATATATATATATATATATATATATATATATATATATATATATATATTCTTTAAGATGACACTAAATATTTTTGTTTAATCAAAACATTTGAAATTGGACAAATGATACTCAATAGAATTTACTACAATTACGATTTAATAACGCAACACAGTCGCTTAACATTTTACCAGGTCTTAGTTGTGGTAAGCCAACTAACCAGTTTTTGTTGAAATTTGGATGGTTAATATTAAGCTAAAGAACAGAGATTGCAGTTAAACAAACTGAGTCTGTTTGAAATGTTCCTGAAAAATCTGAATGCAAAAACTGACAAAAGAAAAAAAATTGTAAATGATAAGATCATGGGGAAAACAATCTGTAAAAAGAGATAGATGAGTGTGAGTTACTCACACACACACTCACACACACACGTACACACACATATGTACACACGTATGTACACACACACGTCAAGCACAGGAGGAGGTGAGCGGGTTCAGGAGCTCAGAAGGACAGATGACAGCTGGAGAAACAGCTGATCTTACCAGTGCCACTCCACTACGACACGGCCGTCATAAGAGCGAGAGCTGGACAAACATCAGCAGAAGACAAGAACAGAGAAATGAAACGCTGAAACACACACACAGAATAACTCCTTTGAAATGTGCAACGATGATGAAATAAAATTAAACGTACAAAGAAGCAATGAGTACAGCGTTTATGCAACACTCAGAACATTCAGAATACCTTGAGATAGGCTGCAAAGCATTTTTTATTTTATTTTTTGAAAGGCAAATTATACTTCTATTAATAATTGTAGCAGATACCCAAGCTAAAATGTCTATTTCGGGTGATTCAGCTAATGAGATATCATAGAAATGAAAAGTACTTAATCTCATCTTATTTTATTTGTTATTCAGCTTTAGTTAGATGCAAATCTATGTTTTATAAGAAATGAGAGGATAAACTGGCTTCGCATTTAGTAATACATGAGCTCTTAAAACAAATATTATAAAATGATTCTGATCAGATAAGTCACATTAAAACCTGCTGTAAATAGTCTTTAATACATTAATACTGGAGGAGCAGCGAAACATGAGACTGAGCTTTAGATTTAAGCTCATATTACTAATGCATTTCTGTTTAAAGAGATAGCAGTCAAAAACTGAAAACTATATGCTTTCATTTTTAAGTCATGTGTTTGTGAACATCAGTGCTCCTTCTTTTGTCCGTTGTATGATTTATATCAGGCGTGTCTAAGAAATAAAAACAGATTTTAAAGCATGATGTGATTTATAAGGCTATTTGAAAGGTTGAGTTGTTAACCGCAAACCAACCTACGACCGGCCTGCTCCGCTCACAGAGGTCACGACCTCCACCCCTCACTTCTGTCACACAACAAATCCAGATAGATGCCTTCATTTATATGTGTGTGTGTGTGTGTGTGTGTGTGTGAGAGTTCAGCGACCACAGATCCAGAGCTCAGCTAGTGCACTTCAAACATAGACAAACAACACATATAGACTTCTATAATTTACAGTCTGCCTCATCTGGGAAAGTGGGCTAGAAACATCGACAGCGTCAGCATCTGAAGAGGGCGTGGCTAAACGTTTGGCCAATAAAATGTCCCTTGAGGGACAGTGCCCCGCCCACTTAATTAGAAATAGCAGCTGCCACCTGTCAATCATTTTAAATGTAAACTTTTATTCAACGAGAGTGCATTAAATTGATCAAAAGTGACAGTAAAGACATTAATAATGTTACAAAAGCTTCTTATTTGAAATAAATGCTTTTCTATTCAAAATAAACTGTGAAGCAGCACAACAGTTTTCAACATTGATAATAATCAGAAATGTTTCCAGCAAATCAGCATATTAGAATGATTTCTGAAGATCATGTGACACTGAATATATGTTTTCACAGATACATATACACACAAAAAACAGCTATATAAAACTATAATAATTATATTAAATATGTATTAATTAAATATATATATATATATATTAGGGGTGTAACGGTTCACAAAATTCACGGTTCGGTTCGATACGATACACTGATGTCACGGTTCGGTTCGGTTCGGTTCGATACGTTTTAGATACAGCAAAATGTAAAAACATCTCAACTTTTCAGAATGCCGCAAGCGCACCGCGGGTCATGTGACAAGAACCAACCAATCAGCTTCATCCTTTCCCGTAACAACGTTGAGAGCTCAGCCAAGATGAAGGAACAGCTGATCATAGTTGTATATGGATTGCAATTTTGAAATAAATTCAGTAGCAGAGCTACTGCAAGCGATTTTTAGAGCTGCAAATCCATTTATCCTTCGCTGAAATTTCCGCGTCTCATGGAGAGAGCACGTCATTGTTGCTTAGCAAAGACAGACGCCTCAGGAGAAAGACGCGCTTAGCGTTTTCCATGCGTTTTTAGGCACGATATGTGAACGGCCCCTAAGGCGCTCGCTCACTCAGCACGCGCTGAAGGCTCGTTGCAAAATGTCTAATGCATTTAACAGACCAGAAATATAAGATCCTAAAATAACCAACAGGTCTGGTGTTTGGGTTGGATTCCCTGTAAGCTATAGTGTCTAAATGCTGCAGGGATAGTTTGCTGCGTGCATGTTTCTCCTTTTTTTCGTCTTTTCCCAGATAGTACTGACGCATATATCCCAGATATTCCCGCTGTTTTTTTTTTTTTTTTTTTTTTTTGTAATCCCGCTGGTGTACCCTGTCATGTTGCAGATGCGACATACCGTTGTTTTTTTATCCACCACTCTCTTGCCATCACCATTATAGCTTAAAGGGAATCCAAAGTGCACCCAAACACCAGACCTGTTGGTTATTGGAGGATCTTCTCATTTCTAGTCTGTTAAACGCATTGGCTATTTTGCAACGAGCCTTCAGCGCGTACTGAGTGAGCGAGCGCCTGCTGAGTAGCCTAACATAAACATATAAGATGGTGTTTTTTTCTTCTTCGGGAGTGTCAGGGGCGTTGCCTGTTACGTTGTTTGGGTTATTGGGCTACCTTGTTGAACGCATATCATTATATTTCTTTCTCTCTCTTTTTTTTTTTTTTTCAAATATAATTAATTACTCCAACGAACCGTTCGGTATACATAATGCGTACCGCGTACCGAACCGAAAGCGTCGTACCAAACGGTTCAATACGAATACGCGTATCGTTACACCCCTAATATATATATAATTAATACATATTTAATATAATTATTATAGTAATTGAACTGTGTAGAACTGTGTAGACTCCGTTATATAGAATACAGAATTACTCGTATCATGAGATGAGATTTTGGTGTTGAACATTAACATATAAGCACACTCACATCTTAGTCTCTTATTAGAGCAAGCAATCAGACGTCTACAGATCAAACTAATACAGCCGAGTATGAAAACTGCTAACAAGAGACTGTCATCATCTCATTATTAGCATAAATATAACGCCTGATTACAAGAATTATCCCACTTAATCTCAGACTCCACGGAGTGAGGAGATGTGTGGCTGTAATAAGACCCTCGCTCGTGAATTAATCAAACTCATCCTCTTACTGCTGTCAGTCGGTTTTATACGGTTCCCTTCAACATCAATATCAAGAAATATTTCTAACAAACTCTCCATAATAGAGAGCAGCAGCAGCAGAAAGTAAAAGTCCCATTTGTTTCTTCCACAGAGAAATTGATTCAGCAATAACATATAAACCTCTCAAGACAGAGATCAATTGAGGACCAAGACTGAAGATTGACAGCTCCACACTACACTACCCACAATCCTCAAGCAGGATCCACCAATCAGAGAAGCTGTCTCTCTGGGAATCTGGACAGCAGAGTAACAGTGATCGTTCAGTCTCATTAAACAACGCAAAGTACATAATCAAATCAGTCTCTACATCAACTTAATATAGAATAACACACTACAGTTAGAATTATAATCATATTTATTTAAAGCACAACAAAAGCTTATTTAATAATGATTTAAAATGTATGTTAAAGTAATTAATTAAAAACTTTGAATCGGTTTCAACCTGAACTTTTTAAAAGTGTGTTAAATCATGAAAGTGTCTCTCTTTAACTCACATGTTGTTTATTTCATTAACATTATACAATCTGCAAATACAGTTATGTTTTGTTTTTAAATATACTTTAAGATACTACAAGTGCACATTTAAGTGCATACTCAATTAAGCACACAGGTTATGCGTTTGAATATATTTTAGCAAACATCACATTTACTTTAACCTTTAATAGTTTCATGGGTATTTTTGCATTAATTGATTTTCATTCTCTCCTAAAATACATTTAGTACACAGTCTTGCATCTTGGATTGTTTTCTTTTCTTTTTTTTTTTTTTTTGTGCTAATTTTCTTCAAATCAGTATTTGCAATGCTGCAATTCTTTTCTGGTTTGGTTTAAAGCTTTGTTTATGTTTCTAAAACGCCTGAAGAGAAAAATAATGAGACAATTCAAGAACGAACCCCAAACCCAATGCAAATATCACTGGCGAGTTCGACACATGAACACCCTTCAGAATGCATGTATTCACTTCAGTCTGATGTCCATCACAGTTCTCTGGATAAAGGGACACGTCAGTCTAGTTTGGCCCTTTAACATGCGGTGATGCACAGTGAAATCTGGTCTCATCCACAGCAGTAATACTACAAGATCATTGGCTCAAAGTGTCTAATTAGCATGCATCACACACATAAAAGCACACACATGAAGAACTGAACACACACACATCATCTCACTGTCCTGCTCTCTACTCTGAATCTGAGGGGACAGCAATAAATTAGCATATTTATAGTCCTTTCAGCTCTCTGCTCTCCTGAGTGGCTGCCGTGTGGCTCCAGTGATGAATATTCATGTGCATGCAGAGGTTAATTTGGGCAGAATATCTGCTGCTCTTTCCTGTGAAACAACACAGATCTTCAGGTAACGACAACCTCCCCACTGAATACACAAATGCACGCACATGTACACCGTGGAATACCTGTGCCAGTTTTACTTTCTACTCAACCTACAACAACAATATGAAAAATGAGCCATAGCAGTTTATCTGTAGATGTTCAATGGGCCGCTTACACTTCTGTTTATAGACATTAAACGAAGTGTGTCATTTCTGAGCAATTAGCACCATTAAAAGAGAGCAGCATAATGACTGTTTCCAAACAGGTTCTGTCCCATTGCCTGCCCTTGGTTTTGTCAGGTTACTTGAACAAACTGAGCTAGTCAACTGGTGAAATATAGTTGAAAAATATTCTAAAATGCTTTATAAAACCACATTTGGGCAAAAACGCTAATGCCTAGTCCCAATGCATTTCGAAAGCAAAGCATATGGCACTCCGCTCTGATTATTAGCCATCACTGAAGGAATGATGAACAGCACAATCATTCTTTAGACTTCTAAAAAACCACACCCACCTCAGATCTACCTTTCATAGGCTCATCCCCCAAATCGCCCATCCCTCACAGACCACACCCAGAAGAGAACATCCTATCATTTACTCCACCCACCACATGCCCCACCCATCAAAGGCCCCTCCCCCAAACCGCCCATCCCTCACAGACCACATACAGAAGAGAACATCCCATCAGTGACTCCACCCACCACAGGCCCCACCCATCAAAGGCTCCTCCCTCCAAACGGTCCATCCCACAGGCCCCACCCCTCACTGTCAGACTTACTTGATGTTATCAAGGCAGCCAGAGTCTGGTTTCAGGATGGTGGTGTGGTGGAACATCTTGTAGAGAGCGATTCCCAGGAAGATCACATTCAGCTGAGAAGAGCAGAAGCACAGGATTAGTTTAGGATTCACACCTGAGGAGACCAGGGTTTACCAAACAAGCCAGGGTTATTTCATTTATACTGACTTATTCTGAACCACATCAGCTGACAATAAATCAGACTAACTGAAATAAACCTGGCTTCTCTGGTAAACCTGCTTTGTGAAACAGGCCTCAGGAGTGTTGTACATGTAGGTTATAGGGAGTATCAGAGCTGCTTACCATGATGATGAGTGTGGCAGGGCCTATAAAACTCCAGATGAAATAAGTATCCAACCGCAACCAGCACCTGAAAATGAGAGGAAAACACGTCAATCAATCCACACACACACACACATACACACACAGACGCACACACACACATGCACACACACGCACACACACACACATATACACAGGAAGTAATACTGCAGGTTGTCTCCAAGGCTCTTGTGTCTTTGGGCAGATACATGAGAGTTCTTTCAATTATTCAGACTTTAATTTCCGCAACATTAGACTAAACTTCATCCCTCCTGCGACCACACACACACACACAGATTTTCATGCAAGACTGTGCAATGAATCACTTTAGTAGCACTCATAAGGATTTATCTAATTTGAATTTAGATGTATAAATATATCTGCTTGGAAGAATAAATAATGTTGTATGCAAGTTGTTATAAAGAATGCATATTATATAACCATTGGTATTTCATTTGGTATTTCAAAAGAGGACCATGTTCCTGTTTCTTAATGAGAAGTGGTTTTATTTCGTTTTGAGATGAAGACATCTTATGTGTCAAAGCAGTTAAATCGGTGTCTATGTTGCATGTACAAATCATTCTTAATAAAACATGCTTAATAAATACATTACACTGTAACTAAACCCGTAAGATTTTAGCTGACTAAAGCTAAAACTAGACTAAGACTAAAACAATTCATATTGTGAATAAAACTAAATGGTAGTGTAGTATTGTGTCTTGTTTCTACTTTAAATATTTGTAAAAAAAAATCTTAAATTAAGGTGCATTTCCTAGTAGCATTTACCAAATGACGTCTTCTTTCCACGAGAAAACCAAAAACTAAATCAAGTGCATTTTGCTTAAACAAGTAAAATGAGCTGCCAGTGGGTTAAGTAAAATATACTAGTTTTTTTTTTTTCTTTTTTTTTTTTTTACTCACTGGAAAAATGTACTTTATTATATATATATATATATATATATATATATATATATATATATATATATATATATATATATATATATATATATATATATATATATATATTTAGTTTTGTTTTTTTCATGGAAATAAGACTAAATATATAACAGAATTTTACTTATCAAGTAAATGTATCTTAACAGAATTTTTTATTTTTTTTTGGTACTTGGACTAGAAGCAAGACAAAATAAAACTAAATAAAAAAAAATCTGTCAAAATGATCACTGATGAAGACTCAGATTTGAGTGTATTTGTGTGTCTATGTGTGTGTGTGTGTGTGAGTGTGTTAGAGTGTGAGAGTGTGTGTGTGTGTGAGAGTATGTGTTGTGTATGTGTGTGTGTGAGAGTTTGTCTGTGTGTCTGTGTGTGTGTGTGTGTGAGTGTGAGTGTGTGTGTGTGTGTGTGTGTGTGTGTGTGTGTGTGTGTGTGTGCGAGACTCACACTGTATCCGTCCCGTAACTGCGGTAATCCACTGCGGCAGAAACGGCCACGATGAGCGCAGGAATGCCGTATCCGGCCAGGTAGAAATACCTCCTGCGTGAATGCTCGCTCTCGAACACCTCCACCAGCATGATGTAGAGCTGAACGCCTTCCAGAAACATCCACGTGAACGCAGACAGGAAGAAGAAATGCAGCAGAGCCGCGAAGACGGCGCAGGCGATCTGAAAGACGCACACAAACGCTCTCGTTATGTGGACATTGATGGATGCAGTTCTGCGACTTCACAAACCTGCTCAGATAATTGAAAAATATGAAATAATTGGGTTTAAAGATTATGAATCATGCATGATGTTCTGCATTAGAGTCACACACACTGAACGCTCTCTCATTAAATCTTTATGACACACACACTTGTGCTATTTCACCCTCTCATGAAGTAATAAAAGCTTGCAGTCAGCCATTTAAAACATCCCGTGTCCAAACACACGATCCTCCAGCAGCACGGCGTGGAAGCAGTGAGTCAGTGTTTAATACTACAGTACATCACACAGCTGATCAGGTGCAAAAACAGTAAAAAATATATAAACATTGTTACAACTAAATTTACTTTTGAAGCAAAATTGTGCAAGATAAGATCTGTTTCAAGTGAACGTGTATTTTAAATGATGTCTATATTTACTACCTCACTGGCTAAAGTACATTTAACAAAATGAACTGTTATTTATGCTTAAAAAATAAACTATGCAAATATAATGACAAGATCAGGGTAAGTATCATTAATCAACACTTAAACCATAAAAATAACTTTGTAACTTGAACTAAAATGGATGTTTACTTAAAATAAAATCTGAAAAGGTGTAGACTTGTTTTATTTCAGTTAGTTGGCCAGGCAACATTAAAATAATCTAAAACTAAAAATAAATGAACACTATATAGTTAAATTAACTACATAAATACAATAAATTATATAGATTATATAGATTAAATAAACAAACAAACAAATGAACAAACACACAATTATTACAACTTTTTTTCAGTAAATGTATCCCTAAAACTAGATACATTTACTTGAGAAGCAAAGCCATGCAAGATAATAAGAAAATAATAATAATCATTTTCCAGTATATGTATATATATATATATATATATATATATATATATATATATATATATATATATATATATATATATATATATATATATATATATTTTTTTTTTTTTTTTAAGTAATTTTAGATTTGTTTTTTTCTTACAATTCTTTAAACACATTAAAAACAC
Organism: Carassius auratus; assembly: GCF_003368295.1. Taxonomy (NCBI): domain Eukaryota; kingdom Metazoa; phylum Chordata; class Actinopteri; order Cypriniformes; family Cyprinidae; genus Carassius; species Carassius auratus. The sequence goes on along the minus strand of NW_020527570.1, from coordinate 46,103 downwards.
TGAATAAAAATGGCAAAAACACATACGTAATAAATTACTGAAACAAACCAAATTTGAAAATGGAAAATAAAAATAAAACCATTCTCAAAATATAAATAAAACTATAATAGATATTAATGTTACTAAAACAACACAGAAAAATGATTTGTGTGTGTGTGTGTGTGTGTGTGTGTGTGTGTGTGTGTGTGTGTGTGTGTGTGTGTGTGTGTGTCTCGTACGGGCTGGTCCACACGGTTGATGCCGGTGAGGAAGAGTGTTTCAGCGATGAAGAGCGAGATGCACAGGTTCTTGTGGATGGTGTTCCTGTCGCTCTGCAGGCCACGGAAGAAGCAGAAGGTGAAGATGCAGACGAGCAGACAGACCAGAGACAGCAGGATGCCCACCCACGTGATGACGTCCAGCAGCAGACAATGAACCGGTTCTGCCGGCTGAAGAGAGAGAGAGACACAGATCAGAACACTTTCACATCCCTCTGAACGGAGATATTACAACTGGATCAAAACATCGCTGCCAGCAGCAGTTACAGATTCACAGCCGCATCATTAAAGTCCCAGAGAACATCAGAGCAATGATTTTAGGAGAGTAGTGCACAATTTCAGGGATGTCCACAATATGAATAAAATAAAATAAAATAAAATAAAATAAAATAAAATAAAATAAAATAAAATAAAATAAAATAAAATATATAAGTATTTTGGGCTTATTCTCCAGGAAATTATCTGAAGACCAAACATGATTTAAAATCATTTTTGTTAATTGAAATAAAGCATACATAAAACAAAACACAACTATTAGAAGAAAATATAATAAGTGACGAAATAATAAGTGCATACTACGTAAATGCTAAAAGTTACAGTAAAATTAAATGAAAACTGAATATACACACACACACATTTTTTTTTTTTTACTTTTCACTACTTGTTTTTTGGGCAAAAAGCCAAAAAACAGGAATACACAAATTAAATATACAAAGTGTTAATATTTTAGTTACTTCAAATTTGCTTGAGTTTGCTTCTCCAGTAAATGCATCTGGTTTTAGGAGACTGTTTACATATTTTCACTGGAAAACTATGAATACTAATTGAGGTAATATTATTTTTTTTTTTTTCATGATTACAGCCGAATGTTGGCATCTGAATAAGCTAAGGCATCACCAAACTTCAGCGTCTCCTCCTTCTTGCTGTCCTCACTGTCAGTTGTGTTGCTCCGGTGTATCAAAAGCTTATCAACATGTTGGTATCTTTTTATTGACATGGTGTCAAGGATATCTGAGCCAAAGATGACGAAAGATGTAGGAGCTTCAAATAAAATCTCAAATAGAAGATGGGTATCATTGTACTGGACATGACCGCGGGCTCTGAAGAGAGAACTATCATGATTAACATTGAAGAATTAAAAGAACGTTGTTTTCTTTTGCTCTTTTGCTGCTTCATTTTATATTCAGGAGATGGTGCTTTGCCAAAACTGCCAAAATGCTCATGTTCCCCAAGGGATGGGTGGTGACAGTTTTTATACTATATGCCAAAGTGAATAGATTGATGGAATCCATCCATCCATCAATACCACATGTTTTTAAATATATATATATATATATATATATATATATTAGTGCTGTCAAAATTAGCGCGTTAACGCATTCGATTAATTTTAAATATTTAACGCGTTAAAAAAAAATAACGCAATTAACGCGGTTGCAGTTTTTTTTATTTCCAGTTGTGGCCTAACACAAGGCCACAACTTTAAAAAAAAAAAAAAAAAAAAAAAAACAATGACTGTAACAGTGCGTAAATCAGACCTTTCTGTAACGCTAACGTTAATAAGCTTAGACGAAAATAACGAAATAATTGTGTAGCGGAGTATTTTTTGTACACAGTGCCGCGAACTGTCAATCACTCCTGTACGCGTGCATCACTGTCCTCCTCAGCTGCAGCAACTTGCGCTCTCTCTCTTCATCAAGCTTTAAAACAAAAAGGGTACAAAAAGATCATATTGTCTTTGTGCATAGGCTATAGATTAATTAGATAAATGAATATCTAAATTTGTGCCTTGCCTTCTACGGTATTTTTTTAGAACTTAGAAAAAAGATGCTGCAGCCAATGAACAGCCAGCGGGGGCTGCAGGACGACTCAACCTCCGCAGACAGTTTTTAATGTTTATCAGACAATAAATACTCAAGATTTTGCTTTAGTATAACTCACAACGAGTTTCACATACCTTCTCCGGCCACGTTGAGTTGTTGACACTTAACAGTGGGAAAGCGACACATGCGCTATTCACTTGTATAACTTAAGGGTGAATGGGTAATGTAGTTTCTGCTCTGGGTGGGATGAATTAGGAAGCTTGCATTGTGAAGGGCGCTCTGAAAAGCGGCAGTGCAGGTAAAAGATTAAAACCTCTATTAAAACAGATGTCCAAATGAGCGTACCGGTACGCTACAAGCACGTTCTGGGCGCACGGAGAGGTGGCGGTACGCTCAAGAGCTATATTTGGAAGTGGCGGTACTGAGTACTGGTGCGTACTGGCCCACTTAAAGCACTGGCAATGACTATACTTTGGAATTTTTTTGCAGTCCACTTAGAATTCAACATGGAAATCATTTTTGTTTTTTATTGGCATTGATTGTTTTGAAATTCAAATGGTACTTACATGCCTGTGTTTTTATTTCTGTAATAAATATGGCTTTCAAGCCAACAGTTAATTTGGAGGATATTGATGGTTTATTGCAGGTATGTTGTTTACATGAGAAAATCTGTGTTACAAGTTAAACAAAAATTCCAATAAACAATCATATTTTGAATTTAAATAGTTTCTTTGTCTTGAGTTTACATTAATTATTTACATTTTACATTTACATATCCAAAAAGTTTCAGTCTTTTATTTGCGATTAATCGCGATTAATCGCGATTAATTTTAAAAAATTGTGCGATTAATTAGTTAATTTTTTTTAATCGATTGACAGCACTAATATATATATATATATATATATATATATATATATATATATATATATATATATATATATATATATAACATTTTAAAAAGAAAGTATTATAAGTAAATATTTAATTTAATTTAATTGTAATTATTATTATAATTTGAACATTTTACATTTCATATATATTAATATATATTTTAAATAATTTATTTATTGTTCTAGAGACTCCTCAAACATTCAATCATCCAGCCATCAAATAAACAGAAACGGAGCTATTCACACTGATGATGAACCTTTGCTCAGCTAGTCCTTCTTAATATCTTGTGGTTTAATTAATAACCTTGAAAAAAAGAATATATTTTACTGAAAAGCCAAAAACTACTTCCAGCACTGTTAATAGCCCTACAAAACCTGCTTCACACGTCTATTGTGTATCTTCTGATAAGGGTGGATGACAGGGAGTTTGATTTATTATCACACTGCAGTTAAACCGCTCGGATGCCACCAAAACCATCACAGATTCCCCCTGTAGTCCCTCTCTAGGGTCCCTACGGAGCCACACAGCCAGGGGAGGAGAGCAAAGCTGATATGGGACGCATCCCAGAAGACCTTGAGTCTGGAAGACCGGATGTCAGCACTTCTGAAGAAAACAGCACATGAATATTTATGAGCGCTGCATAGGTAACAGTACAAAGCTTATATGTGTGTGTGTGTGTGTGTGTGTGTGTGTGTGTTTGAGCCCCGGAGGGCCGTTGAGCACACAACACATCACTCTTCCTGAGGCCCACTCACCCTTGAGCGCTATATCTCCTCTACCTTCAACAGCAGTGTGTGTGTGTGTGTGTGTGTGTGTGTGTGTGTGTGTGTGTGTGTGTGTGTGTGTGTGTGTGTGTGTCAGTGCTGTAAGTAAATCAACAGCTCAAGCCTGCTCAGCAGAATCCACAGCTAGTCTCAGACTTTATAGAGTCAACGCTGAGCTCAAGTAAATTTACGTGTCTATAAACACACACTCACACACGTGTACATGCACTCTTAGAAAAATAAAGAAGGTACATAAGCTGTCACCAGGGAAAGAAAGCACACCTTTGTACCTTATTTACTCCTAAAGAGTGCATAACAATATCTTAAATGTGCATATGTGCACCTGAAATGTGTATTTTAGTGAAAGGTACCACACCAGTGACATTGTTCAACTTGTATGTTGTGTCCAATCTATAGAGACTAGTAATTTGATTTTTGGCCAAAGCATTCCGGTTATAAGCATAAATTTACATTTTTCATATCTCCAGACCACTAGGTGGTGCTGTGCCCAAACTGTGCAGTCAACCTCAGGTCATGGTTATTATAAGACACACTCATTTTGGTTTTAATATGCTAAAGCTTTGCTGAGATATAGCTTAATTTGCACTTTTCGTCGAATTAATTTACATGTTTTTCGAGAACAGTTCTAATTCTCAACTTGAATTCCATCACTTCTTTTCATGGCACGGTCTGAAGCGGATCTGGATTCGGTATTGAATCATCATGAGCCAAGGAATCAAAAGAAAACATTAATGTGTATGTACCTTATGGTTCAAATGTTATTAGCATAAACATGAGTGCAATATTTTGAACTGTTGGTGGCGCTAGAGAGTTTGAGTTACAGACTCTGAATGTGCTATGGTTAATGTTGAGACTGTCTTCTATCAGTGTGCCAAATTTCATAACTTGGCTACCCATAGACTCAAGAGCGGAAGCAGAAGAAAATGAATGGATTTAATAGGTGCCTACGCACTAAATAACAATTGTTGTCAAGTGGATCGAGATTGCTTAAGTAATGTCTCTCTCTCTCTCTCTCTCTCTCTCTCTCTCGTCAATAAAGAATGGCAATATGTAATCATCTTCATTCATATGCATAAATATAAAAATATATTCAGTAATAAACCATGTTTTACTAAGAACATTTTGAATAACAAAAATACCACATGGAGAGTTTCATGACCATTTTTGAGAGATGATGCAATTGATTCACTGAAGCAGGCCGTGTGAAATCAATGATCTGTGTATGATATTAGCATTTTACTGAAGTTTAAATAAAAAAAAAAATATGTGTTGAATGATTTCAGTCATTCATGAAGGCCTTCGGAGCAGTAAACATGAACACATTTCACTATCAGATTTCAATCAGTGCTCATTTCCTCGTCCTAACGAGCTGTAATTCTGTCGCCGTTCACACGCACACCTCTGTGATGAGAGCGTGAGGTAGCCATGGTGACCAGCGGTCTCCTTTAAGACTGATGGATGATGACCGTCTGATATTGTCCCAGTCTCAGCATCTCTCCGGCTCTCCATGTGTCTATTAATGTGCCGCAGCCATGGCAACAACACAACACTCAGCTGTGAGGATCGACCCAGTGCTTTTCTCCTTATTATTCTCCTGTTTATAGTTTTTGTAAATTTCAAGTATTTCCATTTAGCTTTAGTTTCCTTTTAGTAATTGTATTGTTTCCACTTTATTTCAACATTTATAATTCTTAAATTGTTCTATTTTTTCCACTTTACACAATGCAGTTTGGCAGTGTGACAAAATGTACAACATTTGATTTTATTTATTTATTTTGCGCATTCCCATGTTTTCCACTGTAACAAAATGCAGAACATTTTTACAAGATTAGTTTTCAAAAGTTTCAGTTTGTCATTTTAGCACATCAACTTATTTTAATTCAGCTAGTAGACAAGGCAACATTTCTAAAGTATTTAGAATTAGTCTTTCGAGTACAAAACGATTAAAATGTTTTTTGTTGTTGTTGTTTTGTTTTCACAGTTAATGAGATCTGTTTACTTGGCTGATCGTGTGCCAGACTACACAAGCACCCAAGGTGTTTGATATATTTGTGTTTTTCTGAAGGACCACAAGCTCCAAACTTGAACCAAAAAAGACACACCCACGATCCCAATATGTAGAGTGGGTGTGGCTAAGCCTGCAGAGGGGGAGTCCTTGTCTGGTGTGGGTGTGACTCAGCTCAAGGTGGGTGTGTTCAAGTGCATAGTGAATGTAACAAACCCATGATGGGGTGTGGCCAAATGAGATGTGGGTGTGGCCTCACATTTTGTGGGTGTGTCTATTCTGATGTCTGTGCATGCTTATTTTAAACTATTAGAATGTTTATTAATATTGTAATTAATAACAGCTTTTAAGTTTTCATTTTAATTTAAGTTAACTTCAGCTTTTTGTCAATATCTTTAGTTTTTGTTAATTTTGAATATTTCTGTTTATCTTCAATTTACATTTGCTTTCGTTTTAAATTCAGGAAATTAAGTACTTTATTTTATTTTAGTGTAACATTTTGTGAGTTTTTCATCTGATCATCTGATATTTTACAGCAGGTTTGTTCCCATTATTAAAAATGGTGTAATAATTTTAGTTATCGATAACAACACTGTAGTGCTGCAACTACAAAAATACGTCGATGTGCGTGAAATGCGTCGATGCGTCACACTGTTTGTTTACATCTCGTGTAATGGCAAACTGGGAATGGAGAAAGTTGCATTCTATCACAAAAACAGAGACCACTGTTATCAAAAGTTACGGTTTAACTGTGTGATCTGGTGACCAACTTCCTGGTTCAGGTCTGATATTCTTGCGTTTGCGGCTTTCTGAAAAGTTGAGATGTTTTTAACTCGATGGGGTGCGGACATGCCTGGAAAAAACGAGCGCTTCCATTATGAGCGCGCTTATCGCACGCCTACATTGGAAATAACGAACTTGAGTGCGCAAAAGACGTGGTATTTGCACGGCCCCTTAAAAGACAGCGCGCCGCGAGACAACAGTCACAAACCACCGAGCTACCCCGAATCAGCTCCAGATCTCTGGAAACCATGCTAAACCATAGCAGAACCCTCACTAAATGTTATGGTTTCTGATGCTAAAGAACATTTCATGAAGTCTCAGACAACTGTAAATTTATGGCTACTGTGGTTTAATTATAAACGCTATCATAAGCTCATATTTACCATAGTAAAATAATTTTCTTTGCCTCTTTATTATTTTATACTGTAAAAACTTCAACCACATAGGTTGAAAATGAATAAAGGTTGAAATATTATATTAGAAGTTGTACTTATATATATTTTTATTTTTGTAGTTATCCAAAGGATTCATTAGCTAATAAAAAAAAGAACATTAGATTAATTATTTATTGTAATAAAAATAATCGTTTTTCGACTAATCGAAAAAATAATTGTTAGATTAGTCAACAGAAAAAATAATCGTTAGTTGCAGCACTACAACACTGGTGCTCATGCTCAAATGTGGGCGTGTTTATGGGCGTGTCCAATTCAGTGATGGGCGTGTCACTGCCTTAAATGGGTGTGTCATCAACCCTCACCATTCTTGACATCTACTGCCGGACATGACTCACACAGGGTAAATTCAATCTGAGAGGCAAGATTTTATTTTAAACAGCAGGACCTGAAGGAGACCCACAGTTTTCCTTTCTCACTTGCTAATCAAAACGTCTGTCAGAGATCTACTCCTCTCCCTCGGCTGTCGACGGCGCACCACAGGGCCTTTCTTTCATCCATCAAAATGTATTTTCTCCCCCTCATTTTACACCGTTTTTCACTCCAATTGTTCTTCTGTCTCTCTCCAGGTAAAGCTGAACTCGGGCTCTGAATGGAAAATGTAAATGAAGCTTTTAGACTAAATGCGCCTGGCTGAGGCTCCGTCTCCTGCGACCCCACGGCTGCCAGGCGGAGAGAAACCCCAGCGCTCCATCACACTGACACAACAATGGGCTTCAATAGAAAAACAACTACACAAAAACAGTCAAACAGCACTAATAGGTGAGCGGTTGAAAGAGTGCATGGCAGCAACTCACAAAAACTCAGCAGGGGTCGAGTTCCTCATCATGTTGGCCTTTAAAAAACACACACAACCAACTGAAAGCAACAGTAACAATGCAAATACACCAGCGTATGCGTGTTTGTTCAGCATGTATTAAGTCACTCGGCTGGGAATCGGTGTTGATCATGGATCATATGGAGAGATAAAGACCGCCCACCCGTTGATCTCCCACAATGCACCTCACAGCCTGAAGTCATCAGTAAACAATAAACAGTCTCCACAGAGATCCGCTCCACATCCACCTGCCTCACACAAACACAGCACACGTCTTCTGATGTCTTCAGAGCACCTTCTGCACCTCCAAACATCCCCGGATCATTTACATCATATAGTGTTGTAGAAGTACCACTGAGATACTATTAGATTTCAGCTTATATTATAGCACTTATTTTTGTCCTTTCAGTTTTCATTAAAAAAAGTAATAATAATAATTTGTTGTGCATTTTTTGTATTTTAAGTCATTATAGTTACTTACAATTACTCAAATGGCAAATGTTAATAAATACAAAAAAACTTTCAGTAAAATTAAAAGGTCTTTAGTTTTTAGTTAATTCAGTTTTAGTACATCAAAGTTAACTAAATTGAAATGAGAAATGTTGCCATAAAATGTATTTCATTTCAGTTAATTATTATGTTTACAGTGTGCAATATAACATGTGTTCATGTTTCGCATGTAAAAAAAACACACTTTTTCACACAATTCACCTATCTGTATACCGTCATAAAAACGGGCTGATGACTTCCTTGTTCTATAAAGTCCATCCTTCAGAAATACATAACGAGTTCTGATTGGGCCAGAGGTTCATGTGTTGTGATTCGACGGCAGCTCAATGTTTATTAAAAAGGTGGGGTTTTACTTAACTTAAAACTAAAACCCTGGTTAACACTTGAAGCTTTTACATAATGCAATAAATAAATATTTGTAATGAAGTGTAATGGTAGTGTAATGCATTAAAACACATTATAATCAACAAATTTGATTATATTTGATTATATTTTTTCAGATTTCAAATATTATATTGCATTTTAACTTTGGATATTGCAATTTATTTATAATTCATTATACATAATAGCTTCAATTGTTAGCATTTATGTTTTTGTAGAGTGGATTGCTGGTTTTCACCATGCTTAATCACAACAAACACATTCATAAGATATATTTACATATTTGGGGGTGTTCGTACCTCTGTTGTTCATTTGTAAAATATGCAATGTGTAAATTGTTGCACAAAAGATGGAAAAATATTATGTACACAATTTCTGCTATGATCGGCATGCAGTGTTTCAACATGCTGACAGATGAATAGTCTGATGTTTATATCTGGGACAGATGTGCTGGAAGCATCTCTACCTGCACGTCCACATGAGCCATGAGCACAGCGAAGTTGGTGAGGTGTGTGCAGGAGCAGGTGGTGTGTGTTCGGTTTGTTCCTAGCAGCCGGCAGTCCTGCGTCGACCAGAAGCCCGTCATACTGCGCTTCGAGTAGCTCCAGAACGAACAGTTGGGGTTGAAATTCTCCTCTGACTGCTGGAAGACAGAGAAGAACAAACTGCGTCAGAGAGGAAAGCAGCAAAACACACGACATAAGTGAGAATAAGTGTTACACTCAGTGTCCAAAACATTATTACTGAGCATGAAACTGAAGGATGTGAAAGACTAAACTGGATGACTGGCAGAGTCATTTTACCTACTTTGCAAAGACAATAGAAGTAATTATGAAATTACACACAAATGTACTTAAGTGGGTAACAAACACTCTATAGTTCAGCTTCTTTAATTGCATGTAATATGAATTTCTACTATAATAAAATTCAATTTAATTGCAATTAGGTGAAAAAAACAAACAAAAAACATGCAATTAGGTTTCTGAAAACAAACAACAGCAAATAAGTTACCTGAAATTAAACATTAAATGAAATAAGACATAAAAAACAGCTAGTTGCAACTAAGATAAAAATTGCTAATTAATAAAAAACTATAAAAATACAACATTAAATATAAAAAGCACAATTAAATACAGAATTTATACAATTAATAATTGAATTAATAAATTATAATTTATACAAAATATACATTAATAAAAAAGAAAAAGAAAAACTATAGACATATTTACCAAATAATAATAATAATAATAATAATAATAATAATAATAATAATAATAATAATAATAATAATAATAAAAAGGAATACAATATATATATACTATAATATAATCTCAATTATATATATATATATATATATATATATATATATATATATATATATATATATATATATATATATATATATAAGACAGCAAATACAGATTAATTTAGAATAAATTCATCAAACTAATCAATCTAGCCTTCATTCCATACTGTGGCCTCTAAACTACAATATTCAACCCAGACAGAATGATTTTATGCAGTTTGAAAAAATAAATAAAAATAAAATAAAATGAACAGGTTTCTAGGGAATGTATTTAAACTCAGGAACCTGGGGGCTAAAGCTTTATCAAATTAGCCAAAATCTCTGACAAACAGACACTGCGGGCGGCTGGCTGCTGGTATTCAGGAGAAATCTGTGGATTCCTTGTGGATTTGCCGATATCTTTCTCCTGTGAACGAATCCTACACAAACAAACAGGAAACCATGTTTCCAGTTCTAATCGAGCCTGGAGGCAGAGATTCTGTGAGTGCGTACATATTTAGGTGGCTTTCAATAAAGCGCTTGGAGAAAAGTAATTCAAGCATAAATGCTGGTGTTGAGGGAATTATCAGATTTTAACAAGCAGAACTTATTTTATCATTATTATTATCATTATTTTTTTTTTCAATCATGACATTGCAGGAAGGATGATAACAATAAAATTGGATGAGCCATTTAAACATAAGACAATAAAAGTAATAATGAAATTACATATCAAAAGTACTTAAGCAGATCACAAAACACTCTAAGGTTGAGCTAATTGTCTTTAATATGGATTTAAACTATAATAAAATGACATTTAATTGCAGTTAACATGCACATTGAGCTTCTGAAAATACTATTAAGTATATTAGTTTAACGTGTATTACTTCTAATGCTTAAGAGTACTTTTTACAGGGGTAAGCGTCCGTACACACAGAGTATGATAACTCTAAATTGATAATGGTAGCAATTTATTTTACAGTCCTGTTCCTCATGTACATACTATGTACATATTATAGCAATTACAATTACTATGTAATAACTAGGTACTGAACCTACCCCTAACCCTACTCCATATAATTTCCTTGTATTACCAGAACTTTCTTAGATAAATACACTGTAAGTGCATTTGTAAGTACACATACTGTACACTAAAGTGCAACCAAGATAATCCTTATGATAGTTATATTAATATCCACATCAATGCACAATATTGTTCTGTTTATCAAATATAACTTCAGTTATTCTACTAACTCTACGTAACTGTGCAACTATATGTCAACTAGCAGTCATTAGTATACTGTCTGCTTTACATCTGTTAACACTTTATTTTGATTTAACTGATTGTGAGTAACTTTGTCATGTATTTAACTAACCCTAACCCTAACCCTAACCCAACAGTCTACTCACAGATTCCTAACCCGTCTAATCACAGCCGAGTTTGTGTGGTTTGTGTAATCTTCTGGGTGTGTTTCATTAAAATGCTTGGAGAAACATAATTCAGGCATAAACGCTGGTGGTGTGACTGAGAAAGCCACTGTTAAACCCGCTACGATTATTTCAAGGAATTTCCTCAGAAAAATGATGTTTTATTCTGACAACCAGTCTCTCAGTGAATGCACACGGCTCCTTACCTGAATATGTCTCACGGTGAATATGACGGGGTCGGACAGGTAGACTTTGTTACTGTCTTTATTGATGGCTGCTGTTATGACGGGAGAGTTGACGATGACAGAGTAGTTTGTGTTTAACGTCTCGCTGCTGAACTTCATGCTGGCGTTTTCAGTGGACAGATATGAACCCAGATGCTTGTACAGCACGAACGCCATCCGGATCTCCCCTGAAAGACAGGCCGGCTGTTAGTTTTCAGCATTATTATTGTTAAGTTCAGTTGTTTCAGTTTAGAAGTATTTGGCTACTCAACAGAAGCTGATAAAAGACTCACATTTGAGAGAATCAAACACTTTGGTCAATCATTAACAGAGGCTTGGTGCAAAATGCCACCAAATCTGAGAAATATGCAGTGTGGCCTGAATACTCCCCTGCAAGAGTTTGTTCAGGATATTTAAAACATATGCACACATGCAAGAGCACAGTTTTCCCCAAATAAAAGCATAACTGCAAATGTGATACTGATTTTATACTATAGTTTAGCAATAAGGCAAAGCTATTCTTAACACTTTAGACACAATATTGTATGTTTTCATTCTATTTCACAAGCAGAAATAGCTCCAAACAAAGCCACAACAGAACCGTTGCAAACTGTGTTTTGTTACTGAATGAATGTTTCAAATGAATCAGGTGTGTCAATGATTCAATGACTCGCTTATTATAACAGTCACTTGTTTTATATTTAAAAATAAATGTCATATTTAGAATGATATTTTAAAGCATGCCTCTTATAGCATTATTTGTGTAATTGTAGTGTAAATGCATTCATGGCATGTCTGACCTGCATCAAACAGTTTGGAGTGTATAGATTTTTTTTATTTTTTAATTATTTATTGATTTATTTTTTTGAAAGAAGTCTCTTCTGCTCTCCAAGGTTGCATTTATTTGATCAAAAGATGTATCAAAAAATGTATGCCCTTATAAAAAACCTCCTGGAAACGACTTTATGTGGGCAAATATTGGCTCTAAATGTAAAAGTTAATTTCGAGAAATCGTTTGTTAGATCAGCCACCTGCCTAAACCTTTACAAGCTACAGTGACAGTATAACAAAGGAAAACTGGTTAAATGTGCCGTTGAACATGGCCTGATGGGGCATACCGGGGTTCAGTCGCACGTTCACTAAAAACTCTTCATTAGCACATCACAGAGAGCGAGCAGACTCCATCTCCAGCTGATCGAAGCACTGTTTCAGCCGTTATATTAGAGGAAAAGAGCAATGAAGTGAAATAATTTAAGCTTTGATTAGATGGGATTCGGTAGATCACGTAATGAATACATAACACCCATAATGCTTTGTTCCTCTCGGCAGCATTTACTGAGAGCCACAAAGGTTCAGAGCGAGCAAGAAAAAGGGAGGGAAAAAAACCCTAACCGCAGAGTCGATTTGATTCAGCTTTATTGAAATGTCATTAGTGCTTTACTGCTTTCTTTGACAGAGCTACAGTTCTGCTCGTTATTTTCACATCTCACTTGTTTTTTTCGTGAAAAGAACTGAAAAATCCCCCCACTGCCTACTCCCTGTCACGTCTGGATCACTGACTCACAAGAAAACAAAACATTTTTTTTTTTTTCGTGATTATTGGTGCTGGCCTGTTTGTAACAAGTGTTTGTTCGCAGGAAGAAAAACAGGAAACCAGTTCACAAAATGGGAATAAGTTTAGAGGATCTCTACTTACGTTTATGCATTTAGCAAACGCTTTTATTCAAAGCAACTTACATTGGATTCAAGCTAATTATATTTTTCACCAGTGTGTATGTTCACTGGGAATTGAACCCACAACCTTTTGTGCTGCTAACACAATGCTCTACCACTGAGCCACAGGAACAAGTATAGATTTTATTAAGAGTTTGAATTTGAACAAATAGATGAAATAAAATAAGGTCAAGGTTTTTTTTCAGTTTAGTTTATGTATATTTTACGGTTTTAATTTTTAGTTTTACTTTATTTATGCTGATTTTTACTACTTAAACTTAAAAATAAGAAATGTTGCCTTGACAAGTATTTAAAATGAAATACTAAAGTACTTCAAATGAAATAATAAAATACTACTACGATAATTATTATTATATTTATTAGTATTATTATTAGTACTATTATTACGTATTATTAATTTATTTATTTATTCATTCATTTTTATTTCATTTTACTTTATGTAAAATATTTAGTTAAATTTTAATGATTTGTCATAGATTTTAGTTTTAGTTTATTTTAGCTTTTTAAATCAAACTAAATGAAAAGACGAATGTCTTGAAATTTTTTTAATGTTTATTTTGATTCTAGTTATCACTATGAAAATGATAAATATTGCATTGGCAACTAGTTATATATTATTTCATTTACTAATAAATTATTATTAGTAGTAGTAGTAAGTAAAAGAAAATGACACTAAAAGGAAACTGTGTGCTGGCAAATGGTTTTATTTGATTTGATCTTAGTTGATTTCAGTTCCAGCTAGTGTCAGGTACAGTCTGACCATCTTATGACCCATTTCTGTACCGTTTCTGCCGTGTTGTTTGAGCGTGTTGGCTGACAGGTGGATGGCGTTTCCCTGGCCTCCCGTCTGTGGAAACTTCAGATCGGGAAGATTTCCGTCTGTGCTCATCCTCGCCACCTCCAGCTCTAAACAAAGACACAAACACACATGCACACAGTTAAACCATAAAAATAATCCACACAATGCTTGACAAGTGAGGATTCTGGCAATAACACACTCCACAGAACTTCTTCCTCTTCACAGAGGTCTTCTGAGTTTAGAAGTATAATGTAAAAGGACTGTTTTACACGTGTGCTCCATCCCACAATCTTCTGATTGCATACAAACATTGTGTGTGAGGAATTTAAAATGTAATTCACAGAAAAGCTTGATCTCTATTTGGTGTTCAATAAAACTGTAGCAATGTCCAATTCATAAACAAATCATTCTTTTGAACAGATGTTTTTTATTCAATGAATCATGGAATCTGACTGATTGAATCACTAGCTAGACTAATACAGTTCTCAAGGTCTCAAGTTCTGTTTGTGCATCTGTGGATTACAGAGCTAGATTCATCTGATGATTGACTCGATCTGGATCATTTAGTTCTTCCAAACACATCTCAGTTGTTCTCTTAGCAACAGGTCCGTAAGACCAAACTTACATGGAAACAGGTTTATGTGACATAAATAGGATTGAACTGCGGTGATACAGTGGTACTTGAAGTCTGTCTCAGCTGCTGCCTCTGTCTTACAAGAGCACCCTGCTGCTTTCCATTCACAGCCAGAACTTTTATAATTTTTCTCTTTCAGCCAATGCTCCTTCATGACAGTACTTGAACAAAGAAGAGAAACTTTGACAATGCATATTTTAAAACGCAACGATGCACGACATTGAAGCGTTTGCGTCACATACTTACGTAGAGTCTGCAGTTTGAATGGAGAATGAAACTCCTGCTGTGCTGTTTGCACAAATCAGAGCATCTCGCGCTGTCTGAGATTTCAACAGTGATTCAGCGCAGCTCTCTAATCAAAGTGTGAATGCACTGACTCACTGCATCAGCGCCAGGCCTGCAGCCTGATTTTGGGGCGTTCATAAACATGCTTTCAGAGAAGCTGAAAAGAAGTCAGCCACAAAATCCCCCAGCATTTACACAAACACTTATCAATCGAAAAATTAGCATAAAAAATCCCAAGAGAGACTCTAATTCGGTGACGTGGCGGTGCGGGCCTGCTTTCCACCGCTGCAGGTATTCGCCGCTGACAGGACAAAGGAGAACAATAAAGAGTGGTGGGCAGAACCAGACGACTATAGCTTGCAGGAAATACTTTTTTCATTCTTCCCGCGTCGCTGTGAAAAGCTTAAGACTGGAAACAGCAGGCCGAGACGCTGTTGTGCCTCGAGAGAAATCAAAAGCCGGTTAAAATAACACGTTAATCGCCCCAAATCTGCTCGGCAGATTAGGAGCGTGAGGACAAACACGCTTTTCGAAATCTAAATACAATGGCAAGAATTTTTTTTTAAGCACATTATATTGAACTGAAGGAGGAGGATAACACCCACTTCAGGGTAAGTTGGCAAAAGATGAGCATCCATTCTCACACACAAACAGGCTTTTATTTCCCCAAACGACTGTGTCATCAACACTATCATCAGATGGCAACGCCGCTAATCTTCTCTCCATTCTCCACATGGCGTGATGTTGGCACTCTGCATCATCTTAAAGGGATAGTTCGCACAAAAAACATAATGGAAACCCGTATGACTGACAATCTTCTGTGAAACACAACAGGAGATCATCTGAGGAACATTCAGAGAGGTGTTGAGCTTCAAAATGAACAAAAAACTGAATAAAACAAGCCTATGTGATGGTTCAAGTTTTCTGGAGCCGTATTAATGCTTTGCGTAAGCACAAGACCAACATTTAAGTCATTAATTAAGTCAAAATTCTATTGATTTATGTTTTTGTGCAGTCAAACGTACAATCCAGGACCACAGGAACAATTTGCATGTGGTGATATTTCTGAAAAATGATTTTATGTTGCATCTTGCAGTTTCATATAGTTGAAATGTCCAGTAAGTGGTGCTAAAAGTGTGTTCAGTTTCATCCAAAACTGACGAAGGTTAATCTGGCAATGTTTTACGCTGGTTGTTGTATGTATCTCAACTGTTTGGAAATGAAATGCCTGATTGAGTGTTTTAAGGTCAATACTTTATCAGGTATTAAAGGGGTCATATGATGCGATTTCAAATTGTCCTTGCTCTTTGGAGGGTTACAAGCTCTTGGTGCATAAAGAAGAATTGTAAAGTTGCAAAGACTAAAGTCTCAAATTCAAAGAGATATTCTTAATAAAAGTTGAGAGTTGTCCACGCCCCCTAAAACGGCTCGTTCTAACATGTGTCTACGTCACTGTGTGGGAAGATTTACATAACACTGCCCAGATGTCCACGCAAAGAAAGAACGTGTAACTTTGATTCTCGCTGTTGCCACTGCCATGTTTTGAAGACACTGTGTTTTGTTGTGAAAGCGAAAATACTTAGTCTGGTCTTTCAAAAGAGGACACAACTAGAAATCAGTGTCTGTTTCTATAAAGTGGGGCAGTTCCAACTTTGCAAGGAAAGTCTGGTGCTTCTGACTCACGGCCTGTAAGTACGTTTACATAATTAAAGGATTTGCCACTGATGATTCAAATGCAAGTTTTAAGCAGTGTAGATTAGCACTTGTTTTTGTCAGTTCTCTGATCACTGACAAAAAGAAAGTCTAAGTCATTATAATCAGTAATTATGTCCACACTGGAAGCAACAAATGCCTCGTTTGTAATGGGTTTTATTGGTTTTGTCTCATCGTGCCGCAGTATGGTGAGGGGCGTAACATTTCCGTCACGTGCTTGAGGCATTCAGCCAATCAGGACGCACTGGATAACTGGCCAATCAGAGCACACCTCTCTTTTCAGAATGATGAGCTTTGTAAAAATCAGCACGTTTCAGAACTGCAGGCCATAGAGGAGAAACAGTAATGTACAGTATGGAAAATAATGTGACCTTTAAGCACATTAACACATTACATTACACCAAATACACAAAATAATGTTATTTTTAGCAACATCATAGTGTATGAACCATTTAAATAGCATACTTTCTACCCTAAACCTAACCAAGAAGAGTTAACAAAATAATTGTGTTAAAAATGAATTTGTTGAAGCAACTGTGTAATTTTATAATAACATAATATTGTACAAGGAACTGCTTGAGAATATGTCTTTATTAAGCTTTATTAAGAATAAAATTGTTGTTTTACAGCCACTAGTGTTCACTTGAGCTATAAGCTGCAGTGAATTGTATGTGCACATTTTATTATTTTAGCAAAAATATATGTAGAGGTGGTAACAGCGCTTTAGATGCATTGTGATAAGTTTAACATCAAACATCACTGGTTTTTGCATGTGTTGGGTGAATAATGCTTTTTGAAGTTTGACTATATACACTGTAAAAAAACAAAAAAAAAAAAAAAAAAAAAACAATTCTAACGTAAACAAATAGACTATTGGAGTGCTTTACAAAAAAATGTGTTACCCGTCTTTTCTATGAAATCAATTGTGAATTTCTGAGTAAAAACTGTTTGGACCCTGTATTTATGGAAACAGCATCTCCTTGTGTGTTCCACAGAAGAAAGAGTATGATACTGGTCTGAAATGACACGAGAGCATGTAAACTTTTCCATTTCGGCTGATCTATTCCTTTAACTGAAGGCTGCTTTTAGTCTCGCTGGTGTCGGTGACGGATTCAACAGCCCCACGGGGCAAACAAACCGTACAACGCTGCAAACTAACCCCATCAAACAGAGCCTGAAGGTCTGCTAAAGGTGTCACAGCCCGCAGATTAATCATCGCGCAGCAAGGAAGATATAAAATAACCCTCATAAAAAGTTTGTCGGGAGGGACTCCCTCCCCCTGCATAGCCAAGCTCAGAATCCCTTAATATCAGGATAAATCGCATGCCAGACACGATAAATTCAGTTTTATTAATTCCCAAAATGCGACCATCTCCGCAGAGAGATGGCAGACCTACATTCTGGAGTTTCCATGGCAGCCAGACCACATTAAATCCCCGTCTTTAGGAAGAGGAGATGCATCCGCTTTCATCCCAGAGGTACACACACACACACACACACACAGCCTGATCTCAGGAATGCTGGCATTCACACGGTGATATTCACAAACAGATGCGGGCGGGACAGAATAACGTGGGCGTCCTCAAAATGTCTCGTCTGATTCCTCTGCGGGCTGAGAAACACATCGTAAACGACACTAAATTATCGCTCAGAGCATATGCTCACTCAGCCTTTCGTTTAACAACGCTTAATTACGCCTTCCAGTGAATGAAATAAAACGATTTGCACACATAAAGGAGTCAAATGTGGCCCTGATTTGAGGTTCTCTGTGATGAAAGCAGGTTTATCGATTTGTATCAGAGCTGCTCGGGTTCATGGATGCTGCTGATAACTGGATCTTCTGATTTAAATTTATTAAATTAAAATTACATGTATGCATTTAGCCACTTACAGTGCATTCAGGCTATCAATTTTTACCTAAACAATCAGAATCAAAAACTAATGCTTTCCATGGATAAGGCACATATTGGTGTCACCGAAATATAATAAACAAAAAAAACCTCCATAAAAGTCCAACTTTATTTATTTTTATTTTTTTTCATTTTTTTAAAAAAGGACATATAATTAATATATATATATATATATATATATATATATATATATATATATATATATATATATATATATATATATATATATATATATTAATTATATGTATAAATTAATTAAAAAGCATTAAGAAAAATTATATATATATATATATATATATATATATATATATATATATATATATATATATATATATATATATATATATATATATAATTTTTCTTAATGCTTTTTAATTCATGTGAAATGTAAATCACAAAATAATAAAGTTAATTATTTCTATAATTTATGGAAAACACAAATCACAAAATTATCAAGATATTTACTTATTTGTTATTTATTTTATTTTATTGTATTTTTTTTGAAGATTAATATTTTGTACGGCTATTTTTGAAAAATAATTACACAATGAAATGATCCAGCAAATATATTTTCTTTCATTTATGGGAAATATAGATGTCAAAATGTTTTTTTTTTTTTTTTTTTTTTTTTTTTTTTTACTGTGATTTATGACATATCTATAATATAGTATCAATTATGCAAAAATATTAAACGCAAATATATATATATATATATATATATATATATATATATATATATATATATATATATATATATATATATATAAATATATATATATATATTTGTTGTAATCCATAAGAAAAATGAAGGACAAAATGTCAATCATTTGTATTTATGAGAAGAATATAAAATAGTGACAAAATATTGTTTTCTATAATTAATCTATAATTAATCAAAAATATAAATTATCAAAAACATAAATGATCAAGCATTTTTTTCTGTAATTTATGGGAAAAATAAATCACAAAATGATAAAGCAAATTTTTTACTCTGTAGTTTATGAGAATATAATGTCAAAATAATCTTGCAAATACTTTTTTTTCTGTAATTTGTGAGAAATATTAATTATATGTTTATATAATTGCATACTGTATATGGATATATAAATATTTTTCTTTTATTTAAGACCAGTGTTTGGAATAACGGCGTTTAAAAGAACGGCGTTAGGTAACGGAGTTATTTTTTTCAGTAACGCGGTAATCTAACTAATTGCTTTCCCTGTCGTTATAACGCTGTTAACATTACTGGACGTTAAAAGTGGTGCGTTACTATGCATTGATTTAATGAACAATGCAATCCAAATGGACCCCTGGCTCACACAGCGAGTGAGCAGGTGGGTTAATAACGGGTGGTGATTGGCTAAGGCAGAGTCATTTGTTTCATGGTAGCCGATCAGAGTCAGTGTTTTTACGGCAGGCGGCGTCAAACAACCACAGACACACATGCACGCGAGATTCGCAGCAGCAGCAGAGATGGCGAGTCAGGAGCAATCCGATGAAAAGTTGGCATTTTCAAGGTGAAGATATAAGCACTACTTAAAATACATTGTGGTCAAAGGCAAGAACGTGCATGTAATGTGTACATGTAATGTGTGACACACGCATCTACAAAGCTAGTGGACAAAAACACTTTTCTTACAAAGATAATACTTGAAGTGCAGGATAAAATTCTTGCTGTCTGTTGACGTGCAATAAATATTGAAAGTTATGTATGAACACCTGTCTGTTCTACTCATTTTAACTGACTTGTGGAAACTGTTCCAAAAAAAAATAATAATAATAATAATATTATTATTTGACATAGGTTATAGCAACTTTTTACAGTAACGCAAATAGTTACTTTTCCTAGTAACGAGTTACTTTTATTATAGAGCAATTCAGTTACTTACTCAGTTACTTTTTGAAACAAGTAGTGAGTAACTATAACTAATTACTTTTTTAAAGTAACGTTCCCAACACTGTTTAAAACGCATACAAGTGCTAAGCACCTTTTTCCTGACCACTGTTTGGAGGAAGAGAAGTCTACGAAGCATCCAAGAGAAAAAGAGCTAATGAAGTCTTTCATGTATGATTGTGTATATTTGTCTGTACAGTGACTTTCATTAGCAGGGAAGGTTTCCACAAGCAAGGTCAAGGGCACGTGTTGGATTGATGAAGAATGCATGACTCACGGATGTTTTCGGTGTTTTCCTGCACCACGTCGGTCTTCAGCAGGTTGTCTGCGAGAACGAAGGCGCCCTGCTCGACAGTGTCCAGCAGCATGGTGGCGGCTCGCAACTGATCTCCGCTCGACAGCTCCATCCATGCCTCCCTCGCTTGTGGCTGCAGCAGGTTATTCACCGTCTCCACCATCGCCTGCGCCCAAGACAGAGACACCAGAACTCTTAACATCCTCAAGAAACACTACTGACACAGAAAGCCCTTCAGAGGGACGTCTGTCAGTGCAGTGCTACAAACTCAAAGGCATTTCTGATAGATGCATCATGATGAACAAATCTGTGTATGCATGCTTAGTGAATGAGAACCAATGAGAGGAAAAGATGTGAACCTTGATTTCCAGGAAACCACGTTCAGAACATAACATGACAAATGGTACCACACACAAACACACACACTCTCTCTCTCACACACACACACACACACACTCAAACAGAGTCAGTTAACACGTGGCTCTGGTTTCTGCTATGCTGGATATCAAGTTGTTGAGATCAGTGAGCAGCGTAAGAAGCGTATGCTCAGAAACACAGATCTACAGCTGTGGCCGATCGTTCAGCCTTTTAATAATGTTTAACCCCCATCATCAAAACTTCATCACTCCACTCAACAGCAGCACTGCCAATTAAACATTTAAAAGCTACGGGCCAAAAGCGCCGCGGGAATGCTAATCAGCCCAAGCCTAAACAAGTGCAGCCAACGATCTCCAACCTCACGTTAGACACATTAGACCGCCGATCAGCGCTGACCTCATGGATCCTGATCAATAGAGTATGAAAGAGAAAAGAAGAGAGAAGAGAAACTTACAGGCGCAGGACTGATTGTGCATTTGTGTGTTTATGTCAAACAGCGCTGCTGCTGAAAGAACAGATCAACTAGACACAAAACCTGCCATTAAGTCATCCTTTTTTCCACTGTACATCTCTTTTTTCACACAAACGATGCTTTGTGAAACTTCATGCTCAATGTTAAATGTACATCTGCACCTCATAAATCTCAGTCATGCCAAGTTGGCCAAATATATATATATATATATATATATATATATATATATATATTTCAGTTTTAGTTCATTTGTTGGTATTTTTTTAGAAAAATAAAAATGTAGGTTTTATTTTATTTTTCATTTGTATGTATTCAGCTAGTAGTTTTAGTGCTTTAACTTAACCAATGAAGATTTGAAATGCTGCTGTCTGTCACACTTACAGACCCTTTTGTTATATTTTCTTCCCTCATGTGCTCCCTGAACCTAGTTTCTGTTCCCCTTGATCGTGTCTTTTGATTCACCTGTGTAAAATTAATTATATTTATTTGCCTAGGTATTGAAGTTCCTGTCTATTCAGTCTGTCAGTTATTGCTGAATGTTTCCCTGTGTATTAGACCTTCTTCATCTTGTGGATTAGCACTAAAAGGATCTGTTTATATATTCTTCATTGTGCCTGCGTCCACCCAACAGCAGGAGTGGCCCATTAACTGATTATTTATAATAATTTGTATTGATCGTTTGTATTGATATTTCAGATTTATTTTAATGAAAAGTGCTATATTATACTATATTATATATAGTTTCTTTTTTCCTTTCATTGATAAAACAGTCGAACGAGCTGTGTTCAACCAAGTCTCTGCATTTCTCACACAGAACAACCTCCTTGACAACAACCAATCAGGCTTCAGAAGTGGACATTCAACTGAGACTCTGTTGCTCTCAGTTGTTGAAGCTCTGAGACTGGCAAAAGCAGAATCCAAATCGTCAATACTTATCCTGCTTGATCTGTCCGTTGCTTTTGAAACGGTTAACCACCAGATGCTCCTATCAACCCTACTGGCAAAGGGCATCTCAGGAACCACACTTCATTGGTCTTACCTATCAGATAGGTCCTTCAAAGTATCTTGGAGAGGTGAGGTGTCCAAGTCACAACATCTAACTACTGGAGTGCCTCAGGGCTCGGTTCTTGGACCACTTCTCTTCTCTGTCTACATGGCATCATTAGGTTCTGTCATTCAGAAACATGGCTTTTCATACCACTGCTATGCTGATCACACTCAACTCTCATTCCATCCTGATGATCCGACAGGGGCTATTCGCATCTCAGCTTGTCTAACAGACATTTCTTCCTGGATGATAGACCATCACCTTCAACTCAACCTTGCCAAGACAGAACTGTTTGTGATTCCAGCAAACTCATCGTTCCATCACAATTTCACTATCAAGTTAGGCACATCAACCATAACTCCTTCAAAAACAGCTAGAAGCCTTGGAGTAATGATTGATGATCAGCTGACTTTATCAGACCACATTGCTAAAACTGTCCGATCCTGCAGATGTGCTTTATTCAACATTAAGAAGATCAAGCCCTTTCTTTCAGAACATGCAGCACAACTCCTTGTTCAAGCGCTTGTTCTGTCCAGGCTGGACTATTGCAATTCCCTCTTGGCAGGTCACTTTGTATAAAAGTGTCTGCTAAATGAATAAATGTAAATGAAAATGTAATGTAATTTATATAGTTTTCTTATTATATTATATAGTTTTCTTATTAAATTATAATGTGAATAAAATTGTTAATATTTGAAGTTATAGTTACATTGTGCTTGTTTGACATTCTATAATTCTATATTTTAGTTTTGAAGATTTTATATATATAAAAAAAAAAAAAAAAAATTAAATAAAAAACAGGCCTTCGGTTAATATGCCAGTATTGTATGCATCCTAAATGCATTTAATTAATATTTTCACACTTTTAGTGATAATGTTACAACATTATTGAATCACTGATGACTTTCTTGAAATAATTCCGAAAACTGAAGTGTGTCTTGATGCTTTGGATGAGTTTGAGTCACACACACACACACACACACACACACTTGTCATTAGCGCACTAATCTACTCTTGCTCTGTGTGTGAGCGCTGAAATGTTTCTGTAATCCGCGGCAGCTCTGAACCGTCTCAGGCCGAACTGAACCGGTCTGTCTCGCGGCTTACACAGGTTCGATCCTCCCGTGAGCAGCTTTAGCAGCACCTGACCTCAGATCTTCACAAAGCCCGGCGGGAACGCCAACAGATTAAACACTGATCCCAGGTCAGGCTGCCTGAGCTCAGAGCTCAGAGTCAGTTCTCTCCAATTCATTCATACAATGCATATTCATACAGAAAACATTTGGTGCTGATCGCAGGTTCACAGTCAATTTAAACGAGTGCTCTATGAGTCAATGCAGATGAGATGAATGCATGTGGATTGTGAGGAGATTTGTGATGCAGATGAGCCGATAAGAGCTTGCTCCGACACGATGCAAGTGAGGTGATTTAAATGTCTGCTTTATGAGCCATCATACAAAATAAAATAAAAAAATGAATAACTAAAGCAGAAAAAAACCCTAGAGAAAACAGAGATACAATTTCCCTAATGTAGATCAACAAGAGCTAATTCCCAACTATTAATAAAAATAAAAATTACATATTTAGCAGCATTTAATCTGTACAGAAATATATCTTCTATGACTGGCATAACCAAAAATTAATAACTAAAACAGAGCTACAGAGTAAATCTCTGACCAAGAAATGTCTCAATTCACTCCAAAACACAAACTAAATAAATATATAGATTTTTTTAATGATATTATTTACTAATACTATTAATACCAATAATCATAATGTATAAATTATTAACTATTATTAGCAGTAGTACAAGTAATAATAACAATAACAAAAATGTTTTATTATTATTAACTAATTATTGCTAATTATTAGATTTTCTTTCCATTATATTTAATATTATATAGCATGTGTTTTCACATACTGTAGCAGCGGAAAAGTGCGCAAGTGTCACGAAAATAATATGACAACACAAGACATCTTAACAGCCCTAAGAATAGGCCGTGTATACTGTACGCTCTTATTGTGTTCCTCCGGTCATTCTCAGACAGTTCTCCTGACAGCTTCAGCCTCACATTTTCAGCAGCACAGGTGTTCAGTGTATGTCGGACACAGAGGACTGAATCATCATCATCATCATCATCATCATCATCACGTCACACAGCAGCAGAGAGGAGGAAGAAACCAGAAAGTCCAACAACTCCTGAAATATATCTGTTTCACATTCTGCTCTCGCTCATCTAGATGGTCCTTCCCATACATACGAATGACTTCCAGACTGCATTACAACTCGTGTGTGTGTGTGTGTGTGTGTCGCTGATCAATCTGATAGTTATGAAAGGCAGAAAACTCATATTGTGTTTTTAATACAAGTTCTAATTTTAAAACACGCATTGCATGCGCTCTCATGCTGTGCATAGAGACACCGGCTCGACTCATATTGCACTTTTCCAAAGACGTACAGAGGAAAAGTAAGAAGTAAACGCATGTGTGTGTCCAATCAGATTTACTGCAGTAGGAAATTCATATTGTGCTCTCTGTTTCATCCAGCTTTAATGTTGAGCATTTAGATCCCAGACCGACCTGTAATGCCCTTTTTTACAGAGTTAGGAAATAAACTCTTTTTTTGACTGTGTGTGTGTGTGTGTGTGTGTGTGTGTGTGTGTGTGTGTGTGTGTGATCCTGGCTTACAGACAGCACTGATAAAGCAGCAGATGATCTGTTCGTCCGTCTCTCGTTCAGAATCATCACACTGGCTCAAGGAAGGTCACGTTCATCTTTAAACATCACATCCTGTTAAACACTGATTCTCCATTAAAGTCCCGTCAGACACACACCAGCCGGCGCGTGCCAAACCACAGCAGTCCATCTCTGACAACACTGTCGATCGAGCTGTGTGTCGAGGAAAAATGAGCTGCTACATTTCAAACCCATCAGACTGACTAGTCTAAACTTAACATCCTAGCAACTGCATAGCAACAGCCTGCATTTAAAAAATAAATAAAACAAGAGAGTATGGCTGGCTTCATCCAAAAACAGAAACATAAGCAAAATATTTAAAATCTACTCAGCTAGTTAAAAAAAAAAAACTGATTTGACCGTTTAAAGTCAGAGAAGAAAAGAAAAAATGGGGAATTTGTACATATTTCTATTTGCTTGTTTGTATGGTTGATGAATTGTAAACCATTTACACCAGTGCATACATTTGCTTAGTATTACTGCTTGAACATGCTCTTACTCTCACAGGATGTGTTTAGGCAAATACAAACACATAAAGCAGCTCTCAGCATCGTTAAACCATTTGTTTATCAGTTAATAATTTATAATACTGAACAGCAGCAGCATATAAAACACGTCACACAAGTGCTGCTGAGGTTTTAAACACATCTGTGAATGTCAGACTGTAAACTCAACTCATTTGCATTTGTATGGTCACTTATGTATCTATTAATGCAGCCGTGTATGAAGGATCAGAAAAACATATTCTGTGAATTCATCTTGAATCTCATCAGCCTCTTCACAATACGGCCTTGGTTTTAAATTGTGATTGATGAAGATATTTATATTTAATAAATAGCAGTCAATCAAGCATTAGTATCAGAATAAGTATAACTAAAACAATGTTGCAGCAGTGTATACTGGGTTTGCTGAGACATTATTGATCACTGAGAGTTTGTCTGAACAAAAGACTATATATATAAATATATATAAAAGACTATATATATATATATATATATATATATATATATATATATATATATATATATATATATATATATATATATATATATATATATATATATATAAAATACTATATATATAAAGTCTCTCTTTTTTCTCAATTCTGACTATTTTTCCACAGAATTGCAATTATGAGTTATTTTAATAGCTTTTATGCTTCTTTTAAGGTGCCTCCTTTTGAAGCTTTGTTCTCAATGTAATTGCTCGGGGAAAGAGCAGCAAGACATTCTTCACAATTTCTCCTTTAGCAATCCTAGTATCAAATACTGTCCCACAGGTCTAGACTAACATCATTTGATCCTGATTGCAGTTTCCGTTTGAGCAGCTTTTCAAGCACAACAGAAAACAGATGCATATAGAAGTGTATAAACACATTAATATCTCTGCATTCAGCAGATGCTTTTATAGACGTATCAACGACGTCTGGCAGCATACAATATCACATTTAACAGTGATGAAGGAATGAATCAATCTGTTCTCGTCATTGCTTTATTTAATTATATTCCCCATATTCTCAATAATAACCTTGTGTGTAAACTGTAAAAGAAGGTATACAGGCTGAGAAATACACAGAGTATTTCTGTGGAGAACGCTGTAACGCTCTCCAGACTCATCCACATCTCTTTCTTCAGAACAACAGCGGCTCAGTTTGTTGCAGGTCGTTTATTGATTGTGAAGGGCATCGATAGTTTAAACATCAAACCCATTTCCCCTCAGTAAAGCACACTCTGTACCTGTAATGTACACTGAGCTTTGGTTTCTAACACAGCGCTAGGAATCTATTCTGAACGCCGGATCGGGTCGAGGATCGATCCATCACCGTTATTAATAAGTCAAACTCTGCTCTGGAAGCACACAACTATAATAATCTTCCTGAACGACTGTTTTTCTGTGCACAACGTCTACTGAGACGCAAAAGCAGATCTATTGATTCTTAATATCTGGAATAACTTTTCTGATTGTTATGTACAGTATGTTTTCTGACAAATATAACATACAGAGTTTTAAGAAAGAGTTAGCACTTGTGTGATGTTGTCATGCTCACTTGAACTAAACTTGAGTTCAGTTCACTGACAATTAACAAATTGTCAAGAATTGTTAAAAAATTAATGGATTTTATGATACATATACACTGCTGTTTGGAATTGCTAATGTTTGTAAGAGAAGTCTCTTCTGCTCACCGAGGCTGCATCTATTTGATTAAAAACAGTTAAAACTATGAAATATTATTATGATTTAAAATATCGTTTTTTTTTATGTGAATCTATGTTAAAATGTAATTTATTTCTGTGATCAAAGCTGTATTTTCAGCATTATTACTCCAGTCTTCAGTGTCACATGATCATCAGAAATCAGTATAATATTGATTTACTGTTCAAAAAACATTTCTGATTATTATCAACATTTTAATTGTCAGAATTATTTGATGTTTCAATTTAAAATTATAATATTATAAATGTATTTACTGTCTTTTTTTATCAATTTAATGTGTCCTTGTTAATTTATTAATGTATTCCTTATATCATTTAGTATACAGGCTTTATATGTATCATTTCAATTGTTTATGTTGACTATTACCTCATGAACTGAATTCAGTGTTATTATTGCAAGCTTAAACTAATTAAAGATTTTACATTCTAAATAAATATTTGAAATAAATATTCATTTTAAATAAATGAACTAAAATGTCTAATTACTAATATTATTAGTAAAAAAAAAAAAAAAAAAAAATAAAAATAAAATAAATAACAAACAAAAAAACCTAAATCATAATATTAAAAAATCTGAAAAACTAAAAGAAATGGCACAAAAAAAAAAAAAAAAAAAAAAAAAAATATATATATATATATATATATATATATATATATATATATATATATATTAACCTAAAATTAAAGTGAAACCTGAAAATATACAAATAATAATAATAATAAAAAAAAAAAAAACTATAAAAATAATATTAAATAACACTAGTTCAAACTAAATCACAAACACAGAGTAGGTCTTAAAATTTAGTAATGCTGGAAAATAATAACTACATTTTTCCAGTTCTATGTGAATTATATCTGGCACCCATATGCTTTGCACCATCATGTACACAAGTTACGTTCTGTATTGAGTCAATATCAGCGGTTCAGTTCAAGTGAATGTAAGCCAACCAGACAGATTCGGATTCACACTAGAAACACATTACAGATGAAGCGTCTTCAGCAGCAGTCATGAAGATCTCTAACACACGTCACATCCAACACACACTTCATCAAGTCTACTTGACCTCTGACGGGTCAAAACAGCTGTTGCTCAACAATCATCAAGTGCATGCTGGGAAGGCTGAGGGTCACATGACCTGACAGGGTCAGCAGCAGAGCAGATCTGAGAGCAGCTGTGCTTCTCAATCCTGGACACCTACAGCTTACAAACGTGACCTAAAACTAGTTTATTCAAAAGATAAGAAGCACAGCTGCTCTCACAGATGCAAAAACACAGAGTCATGGGTAATAATGAGGCCGAGAACAAAACTAGATCCTTCCCTAATAATACAATTAGGAGCTGACCGATAATGGCATTTGCTTTTGAAAATGCTGCGCTTGTGAAATCTTAAAAAAGTGTATTTTTGATAAACTGTACTCGCTGAAAGTGTAATATTAATGAAAGGCCACTTAAGTGACTTAAAGAGAGACACTTTTATACCTGAACACACTTTTGTATACACTTAAAAAGTGCATTTTTGTAATTGTGTCAAATTCTTTTAAAACTTTAAAATACATTTGAAATCATTGTGTTTTAAAAGGAATGTGTTAATGTGTTGGCTCACATACTAAAGCACATGTTTTACCAATGTTACATTTAAAGTCAATATATGTTAAATCAACTAAACTGCACCTTTCAACTGAAATTATATCAAAGTATAGTTTACCTTAAATGCTTGTCAGTACATTCAGCAGTACTTTAATATATTTTCAAAAGACATAATTATGAAATTACATGTAAATCTAGTCAAATCCTACCTCAGTGGGTCAAAAACTCTTTAAGGTTGAACTAATTGCATTTAATGTAAACCCAAACTACTGTATAATACATTTTCATTTAATTGCAATTAAAAGTTCAGACTTAAGTATATAATTTCTGCACTAAAAGCATGCTAAAGTGCACTGCTTTTGACGAGCGTGTTCATGCGATCGTAGGCTGTGTTCGCTCATGCAAGCGTTTAAGAGCGAGTGGATTATTATTAAGGGTCATTTGCAAAGGTGAAGGTTCAATTTGGTCAAGGCCTCAAATGACAACAACATGACCTCACAAAAAAGAAAAGGAAAGAAAAGAAACAGGAGGAACATGAGGCGGGTGCGAATGAGAAGAAAAGCATGATAGCGGTGCAAATATAAAGAGGAAAATACCTGGACGAAATATCGACACGAGCGCTCCCTTTTCTGCAGCTGAAACCCAAAGAGAAGCGCTTTAGTATCAAGCAGAAAATACAAAGTCTGAAGGTCTTTCACACCGAACACAATGAAGCAGAGATGCTAACACTGTATCTCTATTATTTCATCTTTTATTTCATTATAGCTCCAGAGGAATCCATTGATAACTGCATTGGTGTTCAGTGTGAAAGAGCCTTTGGAAGAGCAGGAATCACATCCCACTGAACCCAGAGGAAACGAATCAGACTGAACAGAAACTTCAGGATGTCAGAAGAGAGACGGCCGCTGAAAGAGAAACTCAGCAGAAAGGAACTGGAAAGACATTATATGATAAATTCAACAACATAATAACATTCAAGAGTCAAAATACAGGTAAAATCAATAATTTCTTCATTGTGGGATCAGATGTTGGTTATAGTTGACACCAAATTCCTTCCAGACACTCTCAGGAGTCAATCTTAGTGCCTCCAGTGTAAATATTTGTCCTTTAATGGTACATATTTGGACATTTTGTAAAAGCGGCGTCCCAGTGACATCTTTTGTACCTTATATTTTTCTGAGAGTGGCATTTGAGAGTCGTTCAGTGTTGATAGTTATAATGGTTTCTACTTCTGTAACTTCACAGCTGACAGATCAGGTGCTGATTGAGTTTCAATAACATCAGAGAAGGGTTCATTTGAGTTCTGCGTGGCTTTAATGGTCATAATGAAAGATATGATGGATCATTTAACTCAGAGCTTGAAAATAAATGGAAAGGAAACAGGAACGTTCAAACTGAGTTCAAGAGTTTTCCCGGACAAACACCTCATGAGTTCTGAATGAGGGGAAAACTATTGTTTTATAAATATGATTACATACAGACTGTGACTTATGATTGGTTTTATCATGTTTCATAACTGCATAATGTGATGCGGACAGAATCTGGTTGTATCACGTCTGGTTATGACAGACTAATAATGAAACTAAAATTACAATCAAAACTGAAAGTATAAAAGCACACATTATATTAGTAAAACATCACTGCTTCAACATTGAAAAGGTATTGTAATTAGCATGTTTTGAATATTTGCATGCAAATAAAACTTGTGACGAAAATGGGAAATGCTTCAACAGCAACTAAGTAAAAAATTCCTACTTTGATAATATATTAATAATAATAAGACGGATAAATAAGAATAGTAGCATCGCAGTCAAAATCAAAACTTCAACAACCAAATTAAATAAGTTATAGTTAAAGTATTAAAATGACTTAAACTGAAATAAAAAAGAAATGAACGCTAAACAGGAAATTAAAAAAGGCAAAATCATACAAAGAAATTGCAAAAATTTTAACTTCATAATATCAATAAACACTATGCTACTAGTTTTTAAATAAGACTAATTGAAATGCTGAAAAGGATAAATAAGAACAGTTGCATGTAATTAAAACTGCACAATTTTACCCAATATTTGTGTGTGCAATGACCATTATTTATTGAATATTTCTCTGAAGATCCCTGATGAAGCACATCACTCGTGAGGATGAGCTGAAGACGCCTCACACAGAGCAGTCGAAGCTCAGAGCAACCTGAGTTTAAAATTACCGCTTCGATTAATTATGATGAAGAGTGTGACGGCCTCGTCAGAAAGTGTGAGCGCTGATCAACGTGAAGTCTGCAGAACTGTGGGTGGAAACCAAGTGTGAATAACTCAGGAGACGCGTGGAAACAGGTGTTTGTGCTCCACACTCCTCACAGACAAGTTAATTAATCTTGAGCGGTTCAGTGTCACCAGAAGAACCAAGATGATGGCTTTGATTCAACTGATACACGTCTACTTTGAATGCAGTGTAAGCCTCGGATAAAAGTGACATGTAGATTTTAATTAGGAACATATTACTCCACAGGAACCAGAAGCAGTGCTCTGAATGTGTGTGTGTGTGTGTGTGTGTGTGTGTGTGAGTGTGTGCGTGTGTGTGCGTGTTTGTGAGTGTGTGTATTTGTACGCGTGTATGTGTCTCTGTGTGTATGTGTGTGTGTGTGTGTGTGTGTGTGTGCACGCACGTGTGTGTGTGTGTCTGTGTGTGTGTTGTCAGGATCTAGCATTTACTTGCTAATGGATGGAGGAATTCAGGAGATTTTTGACCAAAAAATAAATAAAATAAAATAAAATAAAATCTTTAATTTATGCACTTTGATAACACAAGAAAAGGTCATTCATTAAAGGGTGTTTAAAATTTTACTTAAAATATATTATATTTAGATTATCTGAAGAAGTAAATGAATAACTTCTATCATCTACCATCTTGCAACAACATAAAAAACTACATTAACAAAAAGAAACAATCTATTTATTTATTTATTTATTTTTTGTAAATGAATGAATCGTGAATGAAGAACTATAAAGCTAAGAAATTAAGTATTTCGTTTAAATGAAATATTTTAAGCAAATGACAAAATACTAAGATTTTTACTAAGAGATTTTCTATAAATACTGAAAAGATGAACATAAACGCTCATTCAAATGTTAATAAATACTATTACAGTTTATAAATAATACCTCATTAAATTAATCAACAGCCTAAATGTTATTGGCCAACTATTTTATTTACTCTCCAAAGCCACGTTTTCCTGGCACTCAGTTTCTTGTATTGTTCATTTTGGATCCTGTGTGTAATATTAATACACACACAATGTCTGAATGAACGGTCTTTGTTCTGTGAGTGTCTGAAGACAAACTACACACACGTCTGGAGAAAACAGCGTCAAAGCGAAGCTCTTTAACTCCGTGGAAACTTTAATAACGCTGATGATTATTCACGCCGCATAAAGTCCTCGGAGCGATAGGAGCCTCAGGACGGCGAGAGCTTCTCTTCACCAAACTTAAACCTATTTTTAAACAGAAGTCTGACTGCGGGGAGAAACACAGGGGATCATTCATCCTGACAAACACGGACATCATTAAAAAAACACCCACTGCTCTCCTCCTCCTGCGGCTCTCCACACCGACTGCGTCAAAGAGGACGCTTTATCTCTCCGCTTCTCTTCTGGTCAAGTCAAACAGTAATAATAATAATAATATTAACAAGTAGGGCTGTCGATTTAATGAAATAATGTTGTGTGATTAATCACGCTAAAACCCATCCCACCCAGATCTGATCATGGTCTTACACTGATGCACTTACTGATGATCATGATGCAGGACGACTGACTCTGTGATGACAATGTAGTTATATGATCTGAAATTCAAGATATGAGGGCAGAAAACGCCCTGTATGAGGTTTTGTCTTATTTATATCATATGACATAGTTTAGCAATATTACTTGAGTGTGAGTGCTGTTTTTCCGAATAATTGCAAATGTGATATTGATTTGATAATTAAATGAACAAGAAGTTAATATTGTGTTTCATTTTAGACACAGTATTGTGTAATTCCACCAAACAAAGCTGTGCTATCTCCTCCTAAAACCGTATCTTCTTTGATATTATCTCCAATACTGTTATTGTCTCTGTTATTATCTCCTATATTAGTATAATCTCTGTTATCATCTTCAATATGGTTATCTTCTCTGTTATTGTCTCCAATATGGTTATTGTACAGTCATTTTAGTCATTTGTGAATAGGGATCATTTTGACTTTATTGACGTCTAAATACGAAACTTTTCAAAAATGCAAAGAAAAAAAAAAAAAAAACTTTTCAGGTTTGAGAACATTGTTGTCATTGTTAAAGTTCCCCTAGTCACTGCACTCTTGTGGAAAAGAAGTATACTTTAGCATACTTATCATAAAAAAATACACTTTAAGTGTGAACGTATAAATTAAAATGCGGTATGAATTTTTTCAATAACATATACTGTCGTCAAAAGTACTGCTGAATGTACTAACAAGTATTTATGATAAATTAAATATGTAATTTACTAAAACATTACACAATACATACTGTAGATATTCACATACTGTATTATTATTGCTGTACTATTAAGCACACTTTTTTTTCACAAGGGTGGATTTGCCCAAGTTTGTCAGGTTGGAGGCATCACATCTTTGAAAGACACTTAGCTTCGTTTGTTTTTGTGAAACTGAAGAACCTCAAGTTGTTTCTTGTGCTTATTCAATAAGAAAAAGAAAAGTCCAGTGTGCCTGTGATTATCAGTGTAACGCATTGAACAATCAGACGCTCATTATCACACGATACACAGATTGATCAGATTGGTTCTGCTCTCTTTCTTCTCACATCACTGAATCATTTCAGCTCAGATCGATATGTCATGTCCCTTTATTTATTTAACTGGTAAGCTGCAGGGTAATGAGCTTTGCGCCAGGTCCCAATCACCCAGTCAGGGTTTATTTTGTGAAAATAACCGGCTGACTGTACATCCATTACGGATGAGATAATCAGTCCGGGATGTTCTGACCTCACAGTCCAAACACATTTGACACTCATTTCTGTGCAAGCATTGGCAGAAGCTGAGCAACCATTATATTGAAAGGTGGTGTGATCGAGTATGACTGATTTCAGATTGCACAATGTTATCCCTCAGCTCTACACAACTGTAAAGACCTTGTCTCAGACGGCCACCGGGACAATATCACAGCAACCCCCTGAGTCCTCTGCACAATCTGACTTTGCTGCAGTCTAGAATTGAATTGATGAGCCTTGTTTCTCCTAAGATTTTACTCCATTCTGTCACCCATTAGGTTTTGGCTCCTTAACTGAAAATTAAGTGTTTACTATTGTCCTTTAGCATTATTGAGACACTATTTTCCTATTTAATGCTAATATTAAAGTTGCTTTGACACAATCTGTATTGTTAAAAGCACTAAATAAATAAAGGTGACTTTGACTTGACTTAAATGACTTATGAAGATATTAAGATATCATAAAAACCAACATCACGATCTTCTGTAAAGCTGCTCTGAAACAGTGTTTATAGTGCTCTA
The DNA here is from genome assembly GCF_003368295.1 of Carassius auratus. NCBI lineage: Eukaryota > Metazoa > Chordata > Actinopteri > Cypriniformes > Cyprinidae > Carassius > Carassius auratus. The sequence goes on along the minus strand of NW_020527570.1, from coordinate 11,221 downwards.
CTAAAACATTTGACTTGAGATACTGTGTATTAGTGTTGTATATTAGACGCAGTACCTTGTTGAGGCTCCGGGCGGCGCTGTCCTTTCCTCCGGGGGTGAGATTCCTGAGCTGGACGTCCAGCAGGTCGATCAGGTGACCCATGGCCCGGACCGTGTAGGTGATGTCACCCGCATGGATGTGACCCTTGGTCTGTTCGGAAAGCTCACGGGAGATTATGGCCGCAGGTTCACCCGCTCGGATCTACAACACACACACCGGCATAAGGGAATGTGTTTAACATTGAAAAAAATACACACACCACCTTTATCTAAACACTCAATAAATATGAAGTCTTTTTTTATGTTGTTCATTTACGTGAATGCTCTGAATGAAGTGATTGAGTGAAGCTGATTTTCTGCAGGTGTGTGTTTGTGTGTGGATGACGGTCAGCAGAACTGAAGGTGTTGGGATAGGTGTTAATGTTCCTGCAGCGCGTGATGATAAACAACACCAAGGTCATCACGGAGTTGAGTCCCAGTCAATGCAAGGATGACAATATGAATGCTAACTATTTATCAGGTATATATATATATATATATATATATATATATATATATATATATATATAGATCAGATCCTCCTCCTGTGTTTGTGTTTGTCTGCTAGAAGCGGCTGAAGATGTGAGAAGTGAACGACTCTTGACTTGACTCAGACAGTGAAGCTCTGTTCTTTCAATCCGTGGTGAAAACATGAGCGCAGACGACAGCCACGCTCACTCGTGTTGAGTTTAATCACAACACTCCTCCAGCTAAAGGAAGAGATGTGTTTATTTGCTAATGAGACGCAACTAAAGATGTTGTCTTCTGGGCTGCCTGCTGGGTCCACATACACACACACACACACACACACACACATACACACACACACACACACACACACACACATTTCACATTTGAAAAACTGTAGGACTGATTAGAACTACTCATTCAGCCCAGTGTAATTTTAGTATTATATTATATTATATTATATTATATTATATTATATTATATTATATTATATTATATTATATTATTAGTAATTTTATGTGGCATTTTTTTTTACCTTTTAAATTTTATTTCAGCTTTAATTCATGTACTTAAAACACATTTCATAGTTTTATATTTAATTTGCTCAGCACATGCTCAGTGAAAAGAAAAACATGTTACAAATTTACACAAAAGTAAGCACATTCCCAGACAGCAAGCAGTTTCGGCCCAGGTCTGGCCCACATCTGGCCCACATGGATTTCATGCGGGCCAGATGTGGGCCGGATCTGGGCCAACACTATGTTGCTGTCTGGGTTGCACTTTTAGAGGACCTTTGAATAAAAGCATTGTGTAATTTATTTTACGATTATGTCCGCAACTTGTTAGTTATAATTTTTTAGCTGATGTCTCAAATTATTTTCCATTTACAAACTTCTTCAACATTTGTGTAACAGATATGCAGGTCAGCGATTCATGGGTTAAATTCTGTTTTATAAATTCAGACTGTTGGTACTAAATGCCAGCCTGGCTGGACTTAAACTATTTACGATGCCCATGCAAGCTTCAAAGAAGAAACGAAAACCCCCAACCCAAATTCTTCCAACACTGGAGACAAAGGAACTTTTCGTATAAGTTCCTTACTTTCATTTTATTATTAATATGTATTTTAATTATGTTTATGGATTGCATAAAATGGTTAATCCTTGTTATGTGAAGAGTACAAGTTGCAAGCTTATACTTTAGGAAATGTCTTTCCTCACTTTAACTTCCTCAAAGAGAGCCATGTTCTGCAACCCCCACTTTTGCAGGTCGTAAAGTTTACGACCACACTGGAGAGGAGAGAAGCCAAATCTTCTCCCCAATGCATTCTATGGAATGAATTTGTTACCTGTTAGTTTTTATGCTGTATAAATGTATTACGTATTCCCTTTTGGTACATTTAGATGTTTCCCAACATCTGCAGTGTTATCATGTGTTAAGCAAATCTTTCAGATGTAGAATTACACATATTTAATGTAACTTCATGTTTTGATCACATATACCTATTATGTTTAGTCTTGTTCTAATCGTCATGCTTTGACAGACCCATTTATCTAGAGCAAAGTAATGAAAAATGTATTTAATCTGGAATAATGAACTTGCTTTAATATTCCTGATGAAATCGGACAGGCCCTAAATCATCAGGGGGTTGTCTCAACCGAGACAAAGGAACTTTCCCTCCGCTTCAGATCGCGGACATTCATTGGATGCTCCCTCGAAAATGGGCGTGAACTATTTCAAGCTATAAGAATTGACCAAACAAGGTCCACCCTCTCTTCGCTCTCCGCTCTCTTGTTGCTCTTCTTTCTCTTCTCCGTTCTCGGACACGCTGCTCTCCAACGTTGCTTCCGCGCGGCCATAGGCCGCGCTCATAGCGCGAACCCCCTCAGCACAGGGGCTGAGAGAAAAAGCCATTTTAATGGCTCCTTTGGAAGCTTTCGTTTCGTTCGTTTTCTTTTCTTTTCTTTACTAAGTTTATTAAACTATTCGCCTCTCCACGCAAGGAAGACGAATTCTGGAACAATGTTTGTTGAACCTTTCAAATACCGCGCGAGGACAGAACAAAGGACCACGTGCTCCACGCTCACGCCAAGCGCAGCGTGCACGCGCGTCACATGGCCTCCGTTTCATGGCACATGGCTGTTTCAACGCGCAAAGCTCACAAGCTCGACGCCGATCTCACGCCACACTCACATGGGACACTTCTGCAAGTATCACTTTCTCTATGGAGATTTAAATGCTGGTTTAAAGTGTTATTATGATCTGATTTGTTGTTGGTTCCACTAAGGTTTACTGACTGATTTTCATACCTGAGCTCATTCTGTGATCTCTCTCGCTTTCTCCACTTCTCTCTCTCTCTCTCTCTCTCTCTCTCTCTCTCTCTTTTATTTGGATTCCGTTATGTCTTGTAAATGTTTATTGTCTGTATTTTCGTACGCATATTTACTCTGTGTGATTTGTAGTTTGATGTATTACTAGTTGAATTATTAAAAACTCATATATAAAATGATTGGCCTGGACTCCACCCCACTCACATTACGAGTCACTGAAATGTTTTGGTCTTTAGCTACAAGCTCTAAATTTAGAAACTAAATTTATCATAAGGATAGGATAATATTTTCATGGCCAGAGAATACTTTTCCTTGAATTATAAGGCGTGATAACTTTATTGAAAATTGATAGGTCTACAGTGGTGTGCTGGACATACCACGGTTTGATCTGCAGTAATTTACGGTTAAGAGATATCACAATAATTGATATGAAGAATGTAATATTGACATATTAATGAGTAAATTACAGTGCCCTGTGATTAGTATTGGTATTGGCAATTGAGCTATTTTTCATAATCAATAAAATTAAATGTAACTGTCATCTGAGATATATATTAATCAAATTTTTGATTAATTATTCAAATTCCCTATATATCATTTGAGTTAATTACTATGTAAAACTCATTGTTGTTACATTTTGGTGGAGGAACGCGGCTATTTCAAACTTCGTTTTGTGAGCAATCAATCTGTGTATATGGTTTTTAATAATTTCTGCACGTGCGCTATGAAATTATGTAACGTTACTGGTGAGATAAGTCGCAAGACGCGAACTCACTCAACTGACTGAGGCAAAAAGCTGGTCAGTCAGCGCTAGGTATTTGTAGAAACTTAACAGTATAGTCACTGTTATTTTTAATGAAAATAAACTGCAGTATAATGTTAAAAGTATCCTGTTAAGAAAGACCAAAATCTTTTTACAGTGAGAACATTTTAATATGAATAATTAAAAGATGAAGAAATCTTTTATTAGTTGCAACATGTAAATCTGAACATGAGCGATGTTCCTCTGATTCAGTAAAAAGGCTTTGTTATTAAATATCGTTATTGAATTTGTGGTAAACCACAATGATATTCAAAAATAAAACGATAAAAACTCCTGGTCTAAAATTGGCTTAGCTACCCGATTTTTAAACCTAAAACATTTAAATCATAAGTGCGATTTTGATAAATGTTTATTGGAGTCAACAGTTGGAAAATTCCTGTTTTTGTTACATTTGTGTTTTGGAAGTGAACGGATCCTTCTTCAACCTATGTGAATATATAGCACCTCAGAAATTAAAACTTTCTGTTTGTTACTTGTGATTTTTGATGCAGAAAATCAGCCTGACAAATGATCAGATAAATTCTAAGTCCTATTGAAATTGTAATTCCTCTATCTAAACACTAGAGGGAACGTGTGGGTTAGAAATTTCAGGGTACACCCTGCTTTCTGATTCCAGCTTGCATGAGTGCAAAGCTGCCAACCTGTGGCCATTTCAGATAATGCGCTCTGATTGCTAATTTATAATCCCCTGTGATGTATATTTGAATTGGATGTCTAAATTCTCGATAATTATTTGCATTTACAGCTTTGCTCGTGCGAATATTATTACAGGGAAACAAAAGAATGTTCCCTGCCTTTGACTGTTTACATTTACTTTGAGTTTAGTTCAAACATGATTTGAATTAAAATGTAATTGTTAATAGTGGAAATCTAGATGTTTTCAGGTCAACCACTGATTGACCCACTTAGAAGGTAAGCCATCTAGTGGCAGTCTCCTGTTAAATCGACTAACAGACCTCTGTCTTTTCCATTCTGTTTTGAATTGAATATCCACTTTTACCCTCTTTGATTAATCTCACACTGTTTGATTAATTTCATGATCATTAATGATAACTTACAAGCTATCAATGGTTATTATAGGATATTATTCAGATTTTCCTTTTAATTCTTACATGCTTATTTTAAATTTTGATTTAAACCAGTTTTGAATTTTTAATTTGAATTAAGTTTTCTGCTCAGCAGGTTAAAGACAGAGAAGCAGTACTTTCCCCCCCTTGTGGTGAAAACCAGCTACTCCTTCTCCCTTGTTTCATTACTGTCTTTTTATTTGAGGTTTATTATTTTTCTTCTCTCTTTTGACTTAGGTTATTTTGATAATTACCATTATTATCATAAATTCCTTTGTTTTGTTTTATCATGATTAGGTAAAGCTGTTACCTTTCCTCTCTACATATAGTTACTCAATTGATGTTAAACAAACCAAACCTTAATTAACTTTAAGTTTCCTTTGTTCATCCTTTGTGTATTTGATTGTAGAACTCCCTTGGTGATTGGACAGTCATCTCAGGTTTCCAGTGAGCAAGGCTGCCCGACCGGTGTTACCGATACTGGCTGCGAGTGAAACTCGGTCCCTCTTGTCTCAAGAGACATCAGCAATTTTGGCACTCCAAAGGTTGTGCTAAAAGTCACAAGCCGTGCTGTCCTGCGACACGCCAGAGTAACGGAGGACCGGGGACACTGCGGTTCAGTGTTTGGGGAGCACCGGGGAGGTTGACCAAGCCACTGGTTCCCACCTGAATGACTTCAATTCAACCAGGTGAAACAAAAATGATAAAACCTATCCACTTATTATAAGCCACAGAATATTAGATATTCCCCCGGATATATTTTCAGTGTTCTGACCCTTTTGCTTCTTTAAGCCACACCATATTTCTAGGTTTCCTACCCAGATAGCCCACTCACCTGTTGGCCCTATCTTAAAACCTAGCAGTAGGCTTAGGCCTCCTTATTCCCACTAACACATTGTGTTTCTATTGTTTTCATCTCATTTCAAGTGTTGTGTTTCACTTTGATCTTTTTCTACCCTCTGTTCTGTTGTGATTTGTTTCTTTCATTTCACATAGAGACAGTAACCTGGGAGCCACCAACGAAGTTAAATAGTAGAGCGACCACCAGCAGCCGGTGTCATCACACGACCCGCTAGGCTACTGCCTGTCAAATCTCCATTTCAGGTCCTTCGTTGACCCAAGTTAATTGGCTACTTAACTGTCTGACTGTTTGCATCAGTCAGCCCCAAAATTCTCATAAACGGCACAGCCCGTATGAATATAGCTCGTTAAACGTAGAACGAACTTGCATTGGTCTTTTTGTGTGTGTGTGCTGTGTTTCTCTCACCGACAGAGAATCAGGATGTTCCAGGCATCCAGTCCAGCAGTCCACGGGGCCACCTCTCGACATGGTTGAAAGCAGTGACGACCCCCTTCCTGCCCAAGGACGCCAGTAACCTGCAGCACCCAGAGCAACTAGACACCGAGCTAGATGAACTGATGGCACGCGATCCAAACCAAAGCGACTACTACAGAGAACTCGCCAGGATCTTCAGAAGCCTAGTTCACATTCTCGTCGCCCAGGCACGGCTCAGTGAACGGAGCAACATCGCGGAGGAGGCCTGGAAGGACCAGGCCCCAACCCAGAGTCATCTTGATCAGCTTCTTCCTCGAGGACCCAGAACCAGCTCGAGAAAGAGGACGACACAGATCCAGAGCTACAGACAGGAGTTGAAAGACTTCACAATGCCCTGCAAGATCTTCGCCTCGACACAGATCAAAGAGAACAGCTGGAGAGAGAAGCCAGAAAAGAACTCAACAAAAAAACTCCAGCAAGGCGACGCTCTCCTAAAAAGAGCAGAGACTGAATTGAAAGAAAGAGACTATAAACCTGGGCCTGCAAACACACTTGCAAGCGGCCCGAGCTAAATTCACAAGCTTACTCTGCAGAGAGACAAGCTCCAAGATGAACTTTACACTGCTCACACAGAACTGAGACAATTTCACAGATTACAGAGTGGCTGGATCGGAGAAACGCACACCACAAAATTTCTCCCGGGCCGCCACTCCAACCCTTTCAGCCAAGAACCCAGAGCTGGAAAAGGGGGTGTAATCTCCCTTCTAAGAAATCACCAGCCAGCTTGCAAGAACATCTGTCAACAACGGAGGGAAGAGAACCCTTCCAGAGAACGCATGTCACCAAACCCTGCACTGCTCACAGAGAACTTCACAAGCTAGCCAGAAGCATCTCTACATTCAATCCAGATCCTGCAGGAGGACATGACGTTCATGCTTCTTTACAAGCCATTGACTTCATTTGCAAACTGTCGCTAACGTGACAGATGTGAACACATTGTACCTGTTAAAAAATCACGTCCAGCCGTGATGTGCATTGCTTTCTGGATCGTCAACCAGAGACTGTCAAAGCGTACTACCAGCAACTGCTACAGACTTTGATTCTTGAATTCTCTGATCCAAACTCAGATCATGGGCTCCTTATTGCTATGGACCTCAAACAGGGCCGATTTGAAAACCCACAGACTTTCTGTAGTCAGCTACGAAACACCTACTTCGGAGCATGCAACGAACCAGGTATGGAACAGGATTTCAACTTAAAACTCTGTTCCTCCCAAACCTACATGCCAGTTGGAGTTTTTCATCTCAGAGTCCCCAGCGTGTCCCCGTAACAGAACTACACAAGAGTTACGGAACTTTAGCCACCAAAGCTTGCACCAAGCAAAAGACTATTTGTGAAAAGACTGTGAAAAACCCCAACGTCTCTGTCTCTGAGCACTGCTTGGAGTTAACCCTAGATGGCGCTCTACAACACCCAGTCACAGACATCTTTACAGAGAGTCAATACCATTCCAAGCCAGCAGAGGGCAACACAGTGCAGCCACGGTCTGAGACAGCAGAGATCCTGAGGGTGCTGAAAGATCTTCTTCACATGAATACTCGCAAGGAAGATGAGCCCAAGCACCCAGAACACTGCCCGAGCTCCACAGTCAACAGCTACAGCTAACTGAACGAGACAGCACAGGTCCTCCACACCAGGTACCACAAACACAAGGTACCAGAAAATGCTGTTTTGACTACCCTGCCTTCGCAGCGAGCTACACAAGACCGGTCCTCATCACCCACCGATTCGTCCCACCTGCCCTAATGCCAAACATTCCTGGGCAGCCCTGTCAAAAAGGGGGTGGGTCAAAAGGAGTCAACAGGGAAGACCTGATCGACACAGGATTAAACCTGACGGTGATCTTCATCTTACCTTTCCAAAAGACTCCAATTTGAAGCTAAGAGACAAGATCGAACTCTTACACCTCAAACTTATGAACTGAATGTACAGGTGTACAGACAGGATGACATCCAGTTTGAACAGGTTGTTTCCATTCACCTGACATTCGTTCCGATGAATCTAATACATCTCATGTATGTCCCACCAATGAACACTCATACATTTGCTCATCGAGCAAAGACCTGCTAGAACACTTTGACCCTTTTTCTGAACTTCAAACAGCTAAAAGACTTTGCTCAAGTGCGAGAACCTCTTTCTCTCCAGCCACACAGGTGCTAGAGCCAGACTGTCAGGTCGCAGAGGTCACGGGAACTCCCACAGAGCCAGACGGTTTCAGGTCACAGAGGTCACGGGAACCCCAGCAGCCAGCCATGAGTACAACGCCCCTAACAACAGGCCCAAGTTCAAGCCTCTGTACCTTAGTCAACAAACAGGGTACGGTGGTACCAGCTTACACCAAAGGGGTCGCTGGTTCGACTCAACCTGCAAGGTGGTCAAACCTTACACCACACGCTGGGTTTCTTCCAATCCTCACCTGAATGTGTGGAACTCGGACTCACACTTGCAAAACAAGCATGTCAAACACCAACACCTGTTTCCAGCAATGTGATAACACACAAAAACACACAATGTGATCGTGTACTGGAAGAAGGAAAAAGGACACTCAAAGTTACCAAGTCTAGACGGAGGACTTTAAAGATCACACTGACACCCTTGCCAAAACTGGCACACTAAACAACATTCTGTGGTCACTCCCAACCCACCCACCCACATTCAAGGTTGAAGTGATTGATTACACCACAAGAACTTTACTAGCTAAACTGCCTACCTCAGAATCGCTTACGCAGGCTCCGTTGTCTACACAGACCAACATAGCGGACATGCGGGCTTCTGAAACCTTGATAATGACTTTGTTTTACCACCTCTCAGACCCCTCCATCCACCCTGGCAACCAGTCAACAGTCACTGACAACCAAAGCCCCAGACCACTGCATGATACACAAACCATGCTGCGTGCACAGAACAATATTGTGGGTTGTGCACCGTCTGACATCACAATGCCAGGGCGTGTAATGCCACGGAGCAAAAGGGGGATAAGGCCAATATATTTCCATGACGCAGCATGTGCTGCACCACGCAGCACCAGAGCCACTGACACAACACTGAGGCAAGCGTTCATGCCAGCAGCAAGATGTGGCAAAACATGGGCGAGGCGAGCTAAACCCAGTCGCCGCCCACGAAGCAAAGAGACTGTCCTGTCCAACCAAAGACAGGCCTTGTTTGTTTCTTTCTCCCCTTTCTCTCTCTCTCTCTCCTATTATCTGTACCAGGATGCTGCTGTGGTTTGCCGTGCCGTGCTGTCAGCCAAAGAGAGGACAGCTTGCCACCGAGAGAAAACCGCTGAGACTCCTGACTACCGATGACAGGGCACACTACCCCAGCACTGTAACCGAATACAGCTGTACAAGTTCCGATGGAGAGAGGACTCCCTCACTCACACTGAGGCCGATGTCAAACACCTGTTCAGCCAACATGAGAAAGTGACGTTACACAAATGGAGTTAGGTGGACACCACCACCGCTCCAAACAGTTCCCGGGAGCTTTGCTTAGAGCCGCGCTGCTGCCGCCAGAATGTTTACATTGTTATGTCCAGTGTCAATGCAGCGAACCAGACTGTAAAACTCCTTGAAACCACTGTTTACTGTCTTCCAGAAGAACTTTACCCAGACTCAGCTGCTTACAGCGTTAACAACAGACATGCTGTGGGAGGTTAGCTCCTCCAAAGACAGCCTAACCACGAGTAAAACCCCCACCATACATGATACCTTAAGCCTTGTGTTAACTGTGCTGTCTTACACCATCACCATGCCAGCTGACCTGCTACGAATGCACCTGGCCAACTCTCTGGATAGCGCCTTCCTACGGCACGTAAACCCCAAACAGAGAGAAGTGAACGTGCTCCTGAACCAACTCATCAGCGAGTCAAACCAAGTCTACAGACCTAAAGACATTGTCAGTGTCAGGATGTGGAAGAGCAACACCCACACCAAAACACACATTCCAAATGTGGGGGCCTACCACGACAGCAACACACAGCTGTACCTGCCCCCAAACATGCACATGTGTACTTTAACCAAAGACATTCATTATCTCTGCCTTAGCAAACCCTTCCTCAGACACAACTCTGAAGGAATCTGCGAGCTGCAACCCTGGGTCAGCGATACGCGCTGCCCTGCCGAAGCCAAGCCTCGTACACAAGTCACAGAAACGCAAGCAGAGATTGTGGGTAACAGATGGCTCGTCAACACTCCTGTGCGCTCAAGCTATGCTGACCTACGACCAGCATGACACCGCCACCCGTGCCAACCTGCTGGACCAAGTACTGAAAGGTACCACCCAACACATTGACATTACTCCTGTCGATACAGCCCTCCAAGCACTGTCTCGACAGCCCATTCTGAACCAGTCATCTGCGGTCCTAGCCTGGACTGCTGCCGACACTGCACGGTGCATCTCCACCGTCATTGGTCCCGCCCTGACTCTTGGCGTGACCTTCATCCTATACAGGATACTCAACGAGATGCAAACCTCTACAGCCAAACTCACGACAACTGTGGCTGGAGGTCTCCGATGGAATCCCCGAAAAGGGACGCAAAGTCAAAGACAATACCGAACCTCACCAAGCTGAATCCTCAGCTTCAGGAACCACCTGTCATCATGACCCACCTGCTGCATGACCATCACGATTCACCTGTCATCTGCCCATCCGGGATGATTGCCGTCCGATGATGTCCACACAGGGACTTCATCTGACGTAAAGGGGAGATGTAACAGATATGCAGGTCAGCGATTCATGGGTTAAATTCTGTTTATAAATCAGACTGTTGGTACTAAATGCCAGCCTGGCTGGACTTAAACTATTTACGTGCCCATGCGAGCCTTCAAAGAAGAAACGAAAACCCCCAACCCAAATTCTTCCAACACTGGAGACAAAGGAACTTTCGTATAAGTTCCTTACTTTCATTTTATTATTAATATGTATTTTAATTATGTTTATGGATTGCATAAAATGGTTAATCCTTGTTATGTGATGAAGAGTACAAGTTGCAAGCTTATACTTTAGAAATGTCTTTTCCTCACTTTAACTTCCTCAAAGAGAGCCATGTTCTGCAACCCCCACTTTTGCAGGTCGTAAAGTTTACGACCACACTGGAGAGGAGAGAAGCCAAATCTTCTT